>NC_064626.1:1011529803-1011832833 GCF_023864275.1 Schistocerca cancellata
ACGACTGGAAGGTGTTTTGAAAGCCAACGGTTTTCCTATACCATATTAGACACGGTAATGCGTTTCTGGTCTTTCCATTTTTCTGTCCACCCCCTGTATACGTCGACAAGACTTTAAACACCGTCTGCAGCCACCAGCAGTCGTAACGGCAGGGAAAAGCCTTAAGATGGTCTCAGGAAAGGGTCGAAACCGGTTGCTAAAGAACAAAAATCTGAAAACGCTATCGAAACTGTTTTTATTTGATTTTTAAAACACTAAAGTGATTACTTATCCATCCTTCAATAAATCATCATGTATTTTGTAGAACATTCAGGTCCGAATTCGAAGCAGAGGCAATAAGTTGTGAGATTTGATATGATCCATTGTTTCCTGTTCGGTCGACTTCGCCCCCATCTCTTGAAACAGGAAAGCGAACGCATTACTCATAAGTCGCAATATTTCTGCTGGAGCACTAGCATTATTCTTCATAAACGTGCCTTCCAAGTATAGGAAACAACTGCCTAGAATTTCCTCATCTTGATGCTGAATCAGTATTCGTATCTTGTCGTTATTACTGGACATCGCCGAAGCAAATAGTTTGTGAGAAATATATTCCTGACGAGTGATTCGTTTCTAGTCACTGACGTTCTAATGTCTGAACGGTCACTGGAAGATACATTGGATTTCTGGGAATCTCAGTGAGCTTGTATCCTGGCCCACTGTAAGAATGAACCTATGGATTATAGGTATTAATCGATTATTGATGTAGGAATTCGTAGGGATATTACACTGGATACAGATCGTACTAAAAGGAAGAATATTCTCTAGTTGATCCGATTCTTAAATTTTCTCTGTATTGTTAGTCAAAATTTGACTCCTCGAGAACCCGAGCATTCATCCTATTGAACCTTCTCAGTTAAATTATATTCCGCGTTTCCAAATCGACATTGTACGACGGCTGCTTGGGCCACACATGTACCGATCTTGTTATTAACTGGTGACCTACATAAATTAGTATCTAATGAGTCCCTAATAGAATAACTACAGTAAGGATGTGATAAGTTGGTCACCAACCCCTTAGTACTGGTTGTTCTATTTTCACATTGCTGCCACCCTCAGCGACTCCAGAGTTGTGACTCTGTCGAAGCGTTGCTGTGCTGTCTATGAGAGCGGGCGATTAACTGATTAATGACAGTAACTGTCTATATTTAAATTCCTTTTGCAACATGACACACTATCGCAAATATTTATTAAATTTTTTTGAATGTCATATTTCTTCTACTCATTGCATTGTATTACAGTGGCCTTAATATAATTTCATATTCCGTGGTACAAATGTGAACCGTGTTTGTAGATTGTCGTCTCTATCATGCACACTCACGATTCCATGTTATATGTCAAAATTTATGTCAAAGCTGTTGCTTGGTAAGTTCGTGCATGCCTGGCAGTTGTCACTACTTGGAGAGAAACGTCAAAATCTTCCCCTCCCTCGTACACTCTAAGCCTGCATCAGCTGTGCCACTTACCCGTCTACCCTCAGTTCATGGCAGAATGAATCAACGTCAATTAAAATTAATCCTGAAATAATGCTGTCTTTGTAAGTATTTCTGTTTGT
The DNA here is from genome assembly GCF_023864275.1 of Schistocerca cancellata. Taxonomy (NCBI): domain Eukaryota; kingdom Metazoa; phylum Arthropoda; class Insecta; order Orthoptera; family Acrididae; genus Schistocerca; species Schistocerca cancellata. The sequence continues at coordinate 1,011,531,398 of NC_064626.1, forward strand.
TACTGAGCACGAAAACTACATTCTTAAGATATTCTTAACGATGGTTGACGTTTTTGGATTCGGGCTGTTTCAAGATGCATATTATTGTAAAATACAGCTGAGAATCGCTGGCCACACGAATACTTGATTTGGGCCGCAGTTTGACGGCTACTGGTACTACGCCGACTGAGGCACACCTGGTGATATTAGGATAACTATCACTGGACATAACTGTAAGAAATAAGTGGAGCACAACCTTGGTGCAAGAAACATAAATATGATAAGGTAAAGGAGATCCTGGGCACAAGAGCCAGATTGAAGAAGGAAATAAAGGCATATATTCGTAGAGAATGGCGGCAAATCTGATACAGGGCGGGAAAGGGGAGGAGAACCTACCTGTACTTCCTTAACATAAATGAAAGATCAAGAAATACTTGCTTCCGAGGTATGGACCTATGAACTCCAAAATCAATTTTCACTCAGCAGCTAAGTGAGGGCTGATTTCAAATTTCAGGCTCGAACCTGGATTCTTTGCCTTTCGTGAGGAAGTGCTCCACGGACTGAGTCATCCAAGCACAACTTGCAACCTCTTCTCATAGCTTCACGTCCGACAGTACGCCAGCTCCTATCCCCCAGACTTCACAGAAGTTCTCCTGCATGCCTGGAACTAGCCCTCCTGGAAGAAAGGATATTGCAGAGACAAGGCTTAGCCACAGCCTAGGGGATTGTTTCAAGATTGAATTTTCGGTCTGCAGCGGAGTGCGTGTTGATTTGAAACTTACTGGCAGATTAAGTGCCCTGGAAACAACCTCCCCGGACTGTGGCTTAGCCAAGTCACGGCAATACCCTTTCTTCCAGGAGAGCTAGACGGAAGGAGAAGTTTGTGAGGCAGGAGATGACTTACTATCCGAAGTAAAGCTGTGGGCGCGGGTCGTGAGTCGTGTTCGGAAGACTCAGTCGGTGGAGCACTTATCTGCAAAAAGGAGAGCTCTCAGGTTCGAATTCCAGTCCACGACTCAGTTTTAATCAGTTAGGAGGTTTGGAGCTATACACTACCTATCGGGACTCGGTCCATATCCCAGCTACTTAGTGCAAACACGCCAACGCAGCGCAGACAGTCTTGGATACGGAGCAATAGGCAGCCCAGATCACATCATTATCTGTGTGTCCGCCATGAGACTAGTTGTTTCAGATCAGGATAGGACAGTCTTTGTTGCTACCCTAGTCTTTAACGTGATAAGGATTGAGGAGCTATAGCACGAGCTGAAATTACTGACAGCCAAAGTATCTGATTACAAACCCACATGGCCAGAGACAACCAAGAAGAGGCTGTACAATATGACAACGAGATGCACTACGACAGAACATCCCCTTACAACCACTTTCCGAAAGCAGAGAGGAGATGAGCCTCGGGACGGACCTGGAAGGATTTCCCGAGACTCTGACAGCAATCTCCAAGTCTCCGCACTTTGGGGGGCACGGCAACACAACCGTTGTGAAGCCTGAGGTTTGGTGCAGTGCAGCGGGAGCTGCCTTATCTGGACAACTGAGGAGATCTAATTCCGTTCTGATACGAAGTGCAGTAGTGTAGTGATGTGTAGTCAATGTAGTGCTGTAGTGTAGTCTAGAAATACAGATTACAGACCTGAGAGGTAACAATGTAGCATGTTCCTTCTGGATTCCAAGCGCCAGATGGTCAAACAGTGGTATATAGAGATTTCTAAAACAATTTATATTACTTTTTAAAGTAGATTATGCAGACCTTTCTCAATAAACACCATAATGTTTAGTTGAACTGTACATTTGAAATTATGTTAAAATACAATGTGTTATATTCTTACACACTAATTTACGTGAGAAATTTGACCAGCTCTTGTATCTAGATAGCAGACTAAACGAAAACAGAAAATAAATAAATAAATAAAATGAAACTAGTTGCCTACTGCTGACGTTTAGGTGGGACATTGACATCGAGGGCGCCCTCCCTAGTTTCGATCCTCATTCCGCGGAGGTGGCTGCTGAGCGCCTCTGCGGTGTGGCGGAGGCTGCGGTGGTGTTATGCAGACTGCGGCCTGCCGGTCCACGAGGCCTACGAGAAAGACAGGCCGCGGCGCGAACGTCGCGAAGGTAGTCCTGCGCTCGCTCGCTCACTCACATCAGCAGACACACTAAGTTTCTACACCTGTTAACTCGTAACTAGGCGTGTCCGTAAAAACGAAAATTGAATCTTCTACTGGAATCCGCTACTATGGAATCTTACTGTTGTTAGTCCAATAATGATGGGAAGTTCATGGGCCTACTTATAATTTGTTACAGCTGTACTGTCGTACAATAAAATAAAATCATGCTGAAATGATTATCAGTTGCATAAGGCACCACTTCCAGCATGTAATGAGTACTGTCAAGCAGAAGTGACTAAATGCTATAAACAAGCCGGTATACCATTTATATCGAGTATTGATCTTCAATTAAATTTTGCTGTAGTACTGTTAAGACTTCATAAAAGCAGATTCCAGTGGAAGATGAAATTCTAGTTAGTACTTACACGCCCAGCTGAGAGTTAAGAGGTTTAGAAACGCCTTTTGTCTGCTAAGCTGAGCGAGCGAGTTCAGCACTACCTTCGTGACGTACGCGCCGCGGTCTGTCTTTCTCGTGGGCCTCGGCCGGTCCACTACTGGCGTCACAGACGCAGACGCCGCGCCGGTGTCGCGGGACACATGACACGCGCTGCACCGTGCTGTCTGTCCGCCTCGTTGCGAGGAAACACGTGTGGAGCAGGCCGGCTACGAACAGCAGATGGCAGCCTCCGTGTGTGGTACATCAGTGGAGTGAGATGGGAGTCTTGCTGTTTATGCTGCATGTCATTGACCTGGCAGACAATACCAACTATCATCAGATCTTTACGTCATGGCGATGTACAGGGGTTGGACAAAAATACGGAAACAGCGAGAAATGCGTGCTTGAACATAAATGTAGACGCTTGCCGTGTCTGAAGCTTGCCCTATTGTCTTTGACCACGAACAGCACCTGTGCAATGCCCTCAACACGTTGCAAGTGTTAGTCGAGGTCAGAACAGTGTTCTGTGGAGTCATGAGTGCAATGGGTCGGAGAGAAGTGAGTTCTAACTTGGACACATTCTTAGTGCTCGTACGGTGGCCGCTCCCGTAAACAAAGTAGTCGAAGTGTTTGGTGTTTTAAGAGGCACTACAACGAGATTTACTCCGCATACCGGGAAAACGTTAAAACATCATCCGCTAAGTCACAGCTGGATGAAAGTTTATGTTGAGTCATAGTAACAGGTGGTAATTGAGGACTGTGAGCCGGCCGGAGTGACCGAGCGGTTCTAGGCGCTACAGTCTGGAACCGCGCGAGCGCTACGGTCGCAGGTTCGAATCCTGCCTCGGGCATAGATGTGTGTGACGTCCTTAGGTTAGTTATGTTTAAGTAGTTCTAAGTTCTAGGAGACTGATGACCTCAGAAGTTAAGTCCCATACCGCTCAGAGCCATTTGAACCATTTTTTGAGAACTGTGAAGAAGATGACGACAACTGCAAAAATCACCGCAGAACTGAAAGTCACACTGGTAATCCATATCAGCACCAAAACAACATGATAGGAGCGCCATAAGCTGGGAATTGCAAGGCGAGCTGCAATTCCAGAAACCACAGATCAGAGATGCAAACGCGCGAAACAGAAAAAAACGTTGTACCACAGCCAAAAAATCTAGACAGTGGAGCAATAAAAGGAAGTCATTTCATCCGATGAGTCTTCTTTCACACTGTTTCTGTTTTGTGGTCAAGTTTATGTCCCAAGACTGAAAGATGCCGGGGGTTCGGTGAGAATTTACACTACTGGCCATTAAAATTGATACACCAAGAGGAAATGCACTTGATAAACGGGTATTCATTGGACAAATATATTATACTAGAACTGACATGTGATTACATTTTCACGCAATTTGGGTGCATAGATCCTGAGAAATCAGTACCCAGAACAACCACCTCTGGCCGTAATAACGGCCTTGATACGCCTGGGCATTGAGTCAAACAGAGCTTGGATGGCGTGTACAGGTACAGGTGCCCATGCAGCTTCAACACGATACCACAGTTCATCAGCAGTAGTGACTGGCGTATTGTGACGAGCCAGTTGCTCGGCCACCATTGACCAGACGTTTACAATTGGTGAGAGATCTGGAGAGTGTGCTGGCCAGGGCAGCAGTCGAACATTTTCTGTATCCAGAAAGGCCCGTACAAGACCTGCAACATGCGGTCGTGCATTATCCTGCTGAAATGTAAGGTTTCGCAAGGATCAAATAAAGGGTAGAGCCACGGGTCGTAATACATCTGAAATGTAACGTCCACTGTTCAAAGTGCCGTCAATGCGAACAAGAGGTGACCGAGACGTGTAACCAATTGTACCCCCCCATACCATCACGCCGGGTGATACGCCAGTATGGCGATGACGAATACACGTTTCCAATGTGCGTTCACCACGATGCCGCCAAACATGGATGCGACCACCATGATGCTGTAAACAGAACCTGGATTCATCCGAAAAAATGACGTTTTGGCATTCGTTCACCTAGGTTCGTCATTGAGTACACCATCGCAGGCACTCCTGTCTATGATGCAGCGTCAAGGGTAACCGCAGCCATGGTCTCCGAGCTGATAGTCCATGCTGCTGCAAACGTCGTCGAACTGTTCGTGAAAATGGTTGTTGTCTTGCAAACGTCCCCATCGAGACGTGGCTGTACGATCCGTTACAGTCATGCGGATAAGATGCCTGTCATCTCGACTGCTAGTGATACGAGGCCATTGGGATCCAGCACGGCTTTCTGTATTACCCTCCTGAACCCACCGATTCCATATTCTGCTAATAGGCATTGGATCTCGACCAACACGAGCAGCAATTTCGCGATACGATTAACCGCAATCGCGATAAGCTACAATCCGACCTTTATCAAAGTCGGAAACGTGATGGTACGCATGTCTCCTCCTAAGAAGTCCTAATAAGCGGTACAGTAGGATGCCCCATGTCATACATATCGTAGTGGTCCACAGAGTGCAGAATAGATTGCGCTCTTTCAAATAAACTGATGAAAGGATGTGAGGTGGTGGCCCTCAACTGTGTATCCTCAGACTCAAAGTTGATATATCAAAAGTTACGGCTGGTTTCGTTGTATAGGGGCTGGGATACGTAGTTATCGCATTGCAAGCCAAATACTGCTGAGTCTACAATAAACAATATGAATATACACCTTTGGCACTACGGGCGTGTCTCCTTCATCGACACAGCATCATCATGGAATTCCCAGCCACGCTGCTGGACCACGCGCTGGGGCTACCCCTCATGCTCAGCTAACGTTCGGCACCACGTAGTTGCTGCAGAGCCGCGGTCAGCCGAGAGGCCCCCGCGCGGCCACGCCAACTCCGAACTCAGGATATTTCCAGGGCGCCACAACTCGCCCGTTACCTCACAAGATCTAGAGGCAGATATACAGGGAGAAGAAAAAATTCCGCACTAGGAGGTCGACATGCCATTCCTCATCAAAATTCAGCACAAAAGTCTAGCTAGCAAAATCTGATAAGGTGCATTTTGAAAACACATGCATGAAACGAGGAGCTGGTAACAGTGTCACATCTTGTAGTGAATCAGAATTCACAGAGAAAAGTGTATCACGTCACACTACTGTACCAGCCGTTGTGCGAGGTGCATTCAAGTTCTAAGGCCTCCGATTCTTTTTCTCCGGACTAGAAAGAGATAGAAACATGCGCATTGTTTTAAAATGAGGCCGCGTTCATTGTCAATACGTCCCAGATATGGCAGCACCGTACGGCAGATGGAATTTTACCGCCAGCGGCGAGAATGAGAACTGTTTTAAATACTTAAAATCGCGACGTTTTCCTTACGTGAACAGCGTGCAATCATTCGTGTTCTGAATTTGCGTGGTGTGAAACCAGTTGAAATTCATCGACAGTTGAAGGAGACATGTGGTGATGGAGTTATGGATGTGTCGAAAGTGCGTTCGTGGGTGCGACAGTTTAATGAAGGCAGAACATCGTGTGACAACAAACCGAAAAAACCTCGGGCTCGCACAAGCCGGTCTGACGGCATGATCGAGAAAGTGGAGAGAATTGTTTTGGGGGATCGCCGAATGACTGTTGAACAGATCGCCTCCAGAGTTGGCATTTCTGTGGGTTCTGTGCACACAATCCTGCATGACGACCTGAAAATGCGAAAAGTGTCATCCAGGTGGGTGCCACGAATGCTGACGGACGACCACATGGCTGCCCGTGTGGCATGTTGCCAAGCAATGTTGACGCGCAACGACAGCATGAATGGAACTTTCTTTTCGTCGGTTGTGACAATGGATGAGACGTGGATGCCATTTTTCAATCCAGAAACAAAGCGCCAGTCAGCTCAATGGAAGCACAGAGATTCACCGCCACCAAAAAAATTTCGGGTAACCCCCAGTGCTGAAAAAATGATGGTGTCCATGTTCTGGGACAGCGAGGGCGTAATCCTTACCCATTGCGTTCCAAAGGGCGCTACGGTAACAGGTGCATCCTACGAAAATGTTTTGAAGAACAAATTCCTTCCTGCACTGCAACAAAAACGTCCGGGAAGGGCTGCGCGTGTGCTGTTTCACCAAGACAACGCGCCCGCACATCGAGCTAACGTTACGCAACAGTTTCTTCGTGATAACAACTTTGAAGTGATTCTTCATGCTCCCTACTCACCTGACCTGGCTCCTAGTGACTTTTGGCTTTTTCCAACAATGAAAGACACTCTCCGTGGCCGCACATTCACCAGCCGTGCTGCTATTGCCTCGGCGATTTTCCAGTGGTCAAAACAGACTCCTGAAGAAGCCTTCGCCGCTGCCATGGAATCATGGCGTCAGCGTTGTGAAAAATGTGTATGTCTGCAGGGCGATTACGTCGAGAAGTAACGCCAGTTTCATCGATTTCGAGTGAGTAGTTAATTAGAAAAAAAGTCGGAGGCCTTAGAACTTGAATGCACCTCGTAACTCACTGAGTAGACTACTGGACATCAAACCCATGTCCACCTCAGAGCTATGGTTAGATCCTCGTCAGGTTTCATTTTTGCTGTTTAGACGTCTGCTCCCTAGTTCTTGTCGATTATAAGCAGGACATTATTTTGTCACATGACAACAGCTTTCCACATGACAGTGGGATCCATTAAAATGCATGCATGTGTCTACTGACTGCACAGTGCACAATCACACTTGTCCTGTCAAGTTTCCAGCCGCTGTTGCCGAGCGGTTCTAGGCACTTCAGTCCGGAACCGCGCTGCTGCTACGGTCGCAGGTTCGAATCCAGCCTCGGGCATGGATGTGTGTGATGTTCTGAGGTTAGTTAGGTTTAAGTCAGTGGCGTAGCGTGGTTGGAATTTAAACAAATGAAACAAAACGCATCAAATAAAACAACAACAACTACTACTACTACCACCGCCACAAATAATAATAATTATAATAATTATAATAACTAACTTGTTCAAGAAACGATGACAAATTTGTAGAAATCCAGCAGCAAGAGAAGAAGCACTTACATTTTCTTGTACACAAGTGCAATGCACCTGTCTTTTCTTTCCACGAATAAGTCTATAACTCGGTCTACAAAGCTCTGATCACTGAATAGCTCTCCAAGTAGTGACTTTTCTATTGCTAACGTGCTCAAACACTACAGCCGGATGTTGGACATTGAATTCCTTAAATAATTCTTCACTCGTTTAAGAGTACTCATGCTTCGTTTACTGCTTGCTGTAGTTGCGGGTAGGGTCAAAACTAAAATCAGGAACTTCGTTGTTTTTTCAGAAACGGAATCTAAATCATTGTTGACAACGTACTTTAAGAGGATCCTTGGAGATAAGTGTTTTTTCTCATCAGTGTATATGTTACACCTTTCATTTTCAACTTGTTCTTGTTTGAAAAAAGGGTACTGTTCTAATAATTGAAGCAGTTTCAACTTTGGGAATTCTTTTTGATAGTTCGGGAAACACTTTTCGTTCAAAGGTTTAACAAACTGAATTGGGGAAAGTCTTGAAACCTTCTTTCCATCTGAAAAATTTGAAATCCAGTATCTCGTAAGTTACTGACCTGAGAGATGTCTTTTGACTGTCACAGAATGATAAGTTGCCATTCAAACACAAGGTGCATTTAATGCTTTCATCAACGAATGTTTCCGTTCTTAACTGTCGTAAGTTTCTCAAAACAGTTCTTATTTCGTCGTGGCAAGCAGTTATACTGACAAATTTTGACTGAATAACATTAAAGAGATGATCAACATAAACAAAGCACCCTCTGTAGAAGCAAAGCAAGTAGACAAACGTAGGATCATCTATCCGTCGTTTCATTCCCAAACCACAGCTCAAAGATTCTGGGTCCCACTGAGAGTCTGTATCACCAAATATATAATTTTTAAAAAAAACTAGATAGTCCTGAGAAATGACTAGATGTTGAAACTTCCCTGAAACGAAAGCTCCAGCGAGTGTTGCTTGCATGTGGCAGTTCAAATCCTGTTTCAGTTAGCAATACAATTCGTTTTGATGATTTGCTGAAAAACGAATGGAATGCAGTAAGATCACTTACGAACATGCGTACTTGTCGTATTATTTTGGAGGCATGTAACAGTACCACATTCAGTGCGTAACAATGAAGAAACAACGCATAGGGACAGAACTGCTTCACCAATTGTTGTAGTCCTCTTTCTCTGCCCGTCATTACTGAAGCGCCATCATATGGTTGACTAAACACCTTTCCTTCCACATTCCATTCTTTCAATACTGCATGAACAATGTTTGACAAACCTTCAGCAGTTTTATCTCAAGAAACATCGTAAAATCCAACGAATCTTTCCTCAATTTTGTCTGCAATACAGTACCTGAATATTATACACATCTGACTCTTACATGATACGTCTAATGTTTCATCAGCCTGAATCGAAATGAAATTGCAGTTCTGAATTTCAGATTTTATTGTCTCATTAACTGCCAGAGTTATCACTTCTATTACATAATTCTGTATATCTGGAGACGTTCCTTTAAAGGTTGAGGATGATGACAGATGGTCTCGGATTAACTGCTCTCCTTAAGCTAGTAAATCCAACAATTCCAGATAGTGACCTTTGTTGCTGGAGGATTCGTCTTCTCGATGGCCGTGAAAGGCTAGTTCCTGTTTACAAAGAAATACCATTGCCTGAATAAGACGAGCCAATACTCTCCTGCTGTATGCAACTTGTTCGTTGTATTTTATTGCTGTCAGACCAGCGGCTTCAGAAAGGGCGTGCTTTTGCCCAATAACTGAAATGATTCTTTGTTCTGCAGGTGACGTTTTGATGTCTGATATTTTTGTGCTTTCCTGTCAAAGTTCTTTATTGTACAAATGCCCTCATTGCATCATTCCTTTTCACCACCAAACAGAACACATATATAACAATATAATCTGTTATTAACTCCATTCGCAGTCAGCCAAGCATGCTTTTCGTACCCGGCTGTCTGAAAAGTGCGTTTTTGTTTGGCTTCACTTAAAACTACACTGAGTATAGGAGTAGGTCGTTTGTCCTTCAATTCGCACTTTTTTTTCGTACGTTAATGTAGAAAAAGGCGTTTTTAATAAAAATTCTATAAGGTGTGCAGTTGCTGGCTCACTCATACTGGCAACACAACTTAAATATGCACCAAAATGAAAGCCACGTTAACAGATGACGTGTGGGTTGTATTCTAACTAATAATGGTTGTTGTGAAGGTTGAAAATACCTTCACGATTGAAGCTAGATTCGTCATTCCATATCATGTTATCTATAAAATGTTCGTATCTTCCACGTGGTGCAAAAGCCATTCACGAAACTATACAGCTTATTTCGTTCCTCATCCCTGACACAATCCGAGCTTATGTTCCATCTCTAATAGTCTCGATATCAATGGAATGTTAAACCCAGTCTTCCTTCCTTCAACAACCAGTCTTCAAGGTATCTGGAACTGTTTGTGGAGTACATGTGGTCACTGGACGACCACTGTCCAACCACTGTCCATTACTTGAGGACGTAGATTACTGGTTTACCGAAGGCATTGCTCCATACGACGAAACACATTATTACCGGGATGGCGCCTTCGAGCGTACCGCGCAAAATACATACGAGCAGCAGCAGCAACGGCTTGTTTATCGGATCCACTCAGCACCTAAAGCATGTCGATGTATTGATAGTTTGTGTACTCAATCGGGAAACTATCCTATATGAACTGCACAGGTTCAAATGGCTCTAAGCACTTATGGGACTTAACATCTGAGGTCATCAGTCCCCTAGAACTTAACTTAGAACTACTTAAACCAGTGGCGCAGCGTGAGGGGAGAGTTTTAGACTTAGTCTCCCCTGTATTCGTGCTTAAAAACGATGCAATAGTAATTCATAACAAAAATATAAACAACTTTCTACTAAGAGCACTAAATGTGCGAAGACATCATTGTAGCCCGCGCCGCCGCGCCATGGGTATTGGTGTATCTGCCTGCTTGAGACTCGACTGCTCTCAGTCTCTACCTCCCTTCCCTTACTTGGCTGTGTGCGCCTGAGCGTTCTCGGCTCCCCTCCACTTCCCCTCTTCCACGAAGGCCGGTGCGCTGCACTTGCTAGCAGCCATCGAGACCTTAGTCTCTGCCGCTTCTATGCTGGCTTTTAACACGGAAGTGAACAGTCGCGCGGTTTATGTTCATAGTCATTCTTGAGTGCAGGGATGAGGAACGAAATAAGCTGTACAGTTTCGTGAATGGCTTTTGCACCACGTGGAAGATACGAACATTTTATAGATAACATGATATGGAATGACGAATCTAGCTTCAATCGTGAAGGTATTTTCAACCTCCACAACAACCATTATTAGTTAGAATACAACCCACACGTCATCTGTTAACGTGGCTTTCAGGCGCGCTTTGGTATAAACCTGTGGGCTCGAATCGTTGGAGGAGTGCTTTTGGGCCCTTATCTATTTCCTGACAAGCTGAATTCGCCCCTGTATAATACGTTTCTTTGTAATACTTTGCCTGACGCATTAGAAAACTTCCTACTTGGTGTTCCGTGATAGCTATGGTTTCAGCAAGATCGTGCACCTCCTCACTTTAGAATGAATGTGCTTTTCTATTTAAATGAAGCGTTTCCAGGGAAATGGAATGGTGGTGGAGATCCAATGCTGGCCTTCACGTTCCTTGTACCTTAATCCACTAGGCTTCTATCTGTGGAGACACTTAAAGGAATAAGTTTACAGTACTCCACCCAAGGATGTACACGACCTAATAGCTCGCGTACATGTGCAATGGTAGATGTATGTGTACTGCGTAGCCTCCTGTGAAGTATAATCCAGCGAGTGGCGAAGTGTCTGTAAATTCAAGATGGTCACTTTGAATATCTTCTATAAAGTGAACACTGCTCATATGTGTGCGTACCGACTTTGTGAAGATAAGCCTGGATGTCAAAAGACACAGAATGGAATTGTTGTGTGTAGCGTATTGTGCAATCTAGTGTAACTTACCGTGTTTTTGTTCCTCGTTACATATAGGCGATGTTACTGTAGCTACTATTATTTTCCTTTGGCGTCATTTGTGTCACGGATGAAACAATGTAAAGAAATACACAAGATACTGCACTTTGGAGATGTTCTGTCACAACGTTACAGCGTTGCTAGAGCCTCGTTCTTTAAATCACATTTCTATTAAACCTATCGGCGTGATTATGTTTACCTAGACACACTTTTGTCTTCAATTTGGATGAGCTGTCGCACTCCGACTGCCAAATGCGGCATTTTTTTCACCCTGTAGAAAGAACAGTTTGGTGATTAGGGGTACAATGAAACTGACTTATTGCAAAAAAATGGTTCAAATGGCTCTGAGCACTATGGGACTTAACATCTGAGGTCATCAGTCCACTAGAACGTAGAACTACTTAAACCTAACTAACCTAAGGACATCACACACATCCATGCCCGAGGCAGGATTCGAACCTACAACCGTAGCGGTCGCGCGGTTCCAAACTGAAGCGCCTAGAACCGCTCGGCCACCACGGCCGGCTGACTTATTGCAGACAGGCCCGTTGACAACAGAAGAAGCAGAAACGTTATTTAAAGAAAATGATGGTAAATGAGATAGAAATACTGTGTGGATAAACTGTAGAGGTATAAGAACAAATGTAAGAACGATCACAATCCTAGAATTACGGGGCTTCAGCTCTGAACAAATATTTGACACAAAGTAATTAAGAACATTGTTAGGTCATCATTCAACATGGGAAAAGTACTGTTATATCTTAAGAATGGTAAAGGGCTACTATGCCGCTGAAGCTGCACTATGTGCCCATTACGCAAATGGGTGTAGTCTCTTACGATACGGCTTATTGTTCTTGAGATGTACAAGTTTAGATCTGGAAAAATACGAGTTTAATAAAACTCAGAAACGAGCAATAAGGTTGGTCTGTTGATTGGTTTGGGATATAAAGGGAGCAAACTACAGGGTCGTCAGTCCTTTTTTCCTGGCGCAAACAAGACTCAAGGTAAAACAACATCCAAACTCGGGAAAGTAAAACGCGGCAAAAGGAATGGGGAACGATACTGAAAGAGAAAACGAAAGAAAAGAACAAACAAGGGGGAAAACGTACACTACAAGGAAAAGTAGAGGAAGGTATTAAAACCATAGAGCAGATGGTCTGGGCTGGCTGACCATAGGAATGAACGAGGATGAGCCAACCACTCTGCAACACACGAAAATGTCCAGCCCAAAAGGACAAGGCGAGATGAACACACACAGGGAGAAGACGAACAAAATGGAATGCGGAATTGACCACTAGAAGTTGCGAGAGAGACACTCGCCAATAGAAAAGGAGGTGGGGTGTGCTATGTTGCCATTATAGCACTTCATCTTCAGCCCACAAGTGGCCCATCGGAACCATCCGACCGCCGTGTCATCCTCAGTTGAGAATGCGGAGAATGTGGTGAGTCGTTACGATGGTTTTCTTTGACCGGAGCCGCTACTATTCGATCGAGTAGCTCCTCAATTGGCATCACGAGGCTGAGTGCACCCCGAAAAATGGCAACAGCGCATGGCGGCCTGGATTGTCGCCCATCCAAGTGCCGGCCACAACCGACAGCGCTTAACTTCGGTGATCTCACGGGAACCGGTGTATCCACTGCGGCAAGGCCGTTGCCCTTGTTGCCATTAGGGAAGCAGTAATTGCAGAATGAGTCAGTCAGGAGGGCTCTGTAACTTGGAACGTGGATTAATCACTGAATGCCACCTGAGGAACAAGTCCATCAGGGACATTTCTGCCCTTCGCCTTCGAAGTCGACTGTTGGTGGTGTGATTATGAAGTGGACACGGGAAGGAACAACCACAGATAAACCAAGGCCAGGCAGACTTCATGTACTGTCGGACTGGTACCGACGAGCATTGCGGATCATGGTGGTCAGAAAATTGCCTGAAAGCAATGAGAGGAATCACTCGTGAGTCCCAAAGTGCTACCAGCAGTCGATCTAGCTCAACGACTGTGCGTAGGGAATTAAAAAGAATTGGGCACAAAGGTCGAGCGGCTCCTCATAAGCAGCACGCATCCGTACTCAGTTCTAATCAACGCTTGATATTGTGTAAAGAGCGACGCCATTGGACAGTGGACGACTGGAAACGAGTGATTTGCAGTGATAAATCAAGCTATCCCCTAAAGGCAATGCGGTGTTCCCGACTCCTGGGAACATGTTTCTCGTGGCTAGTGTGTGCTTCCCTTATTGAGGTTAAGAAATACTAAAACCTGAAGGATGTGGACTCGTTTTACAGAACTGTGCACAGCATACTGCAGAGGAGCAGTTCGGAGACGATGACTGTATGTATCCGATGATAATGCACCCTGACATAAAGCAGTAACTGTCAGGCAATCATTTGTGGACGACAACATTCGTGAAATGGTTTGGCCTGCCCAGAGTCCCGACATCAAGCCAATGGATCACCTATGGGATGAGTTACAACGCCGACTTCGCACCAGACTACAGCTACTCTGGTTTGCAAAATCCAGTAAGAATGAGCTGACATTCCTCCACAGATATTCCGACACCTCATTGAAAGTGTTCCCAGCAGAATTCCAGCCGGCATTATGGCAAAGGGTGGCCGTTGGTCGTACCCCAAACTGACGACCACTAATGTGTATCCAGATACTTTTGATTGGATAATGTACGTACCAAGGTCTTATATCAGAAAATTATGCTATATCAACGTAAATTAACATCCTATCCGTTGCCTGAAGAAATGAAGAACATAAAAATTTTATGGCCGATTAAGAAACAGTTCAAATTGAAATGATAATTAAATCAAGACTCTACGCTGTTGACAGGCGTTGATATACGTCAACGAGGACAGTTGAAAATGTATGCCCCGATCGGGACTCGAACCCGGGATCTCCCGCTTACATGTCAGACGCTCTATCCACCTTTCTTTTTTTTTTTTAATTGTTCTCATTTTTGTTCGATTTTGTTCGTTGCATTTGTTCGGTGCGGATGTTCCATGACACCCGTTCAAGTTCAGTGTTGGGCCGTTGACTCAGTTTTTTATTACAGAGGGCAGCTAACCCTCTGACCGAACACGCGGAGCCACCGTGCCGGCATCCATCTGAGCCACCGAGGGCACAGAGGATAGTGCGACTGCAGGGATTTATCCCCTGCACGCTCCCCGTGAGACCTACATTCCCAACTTAATGTCCACGCACTACATTCGTAGTGCTCCTGCCCACTACTCCCATTACTCGCGGCAGACAATCTTATCGAGTCATGTAAGAGTACGCGCAATAGGTGTGCATCCGCACAGAAGAAGAAGGTCAATGGCCGGTAAGCCTTAACTTAGCATCTCGTGGTCGTGCGGTAGCGTTCTCGCTTCCCACGCCCGGGTTCCCGGGTTCGATTCCCGGCGGGGTCAGGGATTTTCTGTGCCTCGTGATGGCTGGGTGTTGTGTGCTGTCCTTAGGTTAGTTAGGTTTAAGTAGTTCTAAGTTCTAGGGGACTGATGACCATAGATGTTAAGTCCCATAGTGCTCAGAGCCATTTTTGAACCTTAACTACATGAAGATGGTATCTGTTCTTTGGGACATACCCGAAAGAACAGATACCATCTTTAGTTTCTTATACATACAGGGTGTTACAAAAAGGTACGGCCAAACTTTCAGGAAACATTCCTCACACACAAAGAAAGAAAATATGTTATGTGGACATGTGTCCGGAAACGCTTACTTTCCATGTTAGAGCTCATTTTATTACTTCTCTTCAAATCACATTAATCATGGAATGGAAACACACAGCAACAGAACGTACCAGCGTGACTTCAAACACTTTGTTACAGGAAATGTTCAAAATGTCCTCCGTTAACGAGGATACATGCATCCACCCTCCGTCGCATGGAATCCCTGATGCGCTGATGCAGCCCTGGAGAATGGCGTATTGTATCACAGCCGTCCACAATACGAGCCCGAAGAGTCATTACATTTGGTACCGGGGTTGCGTAGACAAGAGCTTTCAAATGCCCCCATAAATGAAAGTCAAGAGGGTTGAGGTGAGGAGAGCGTGGAGGCCACGGAATTGGTCCGCCTCTACCAATCCATCGGTCACCGAATCTGTTGTTGTGAAGCGTACGAACACTTCGACTGAAATGTGCAGGAGCTCCATCGTGCATGAACCACTTGTTGTGTCGTACTTGTAAAGGCACATGTTCTAGCAGCACAGGTAGAGTATCCCGTATGAAATCATGATAACGTGCTCCATTGAGCGTAGGTGGAAGAACATACTGACGAAACTAAAATGAGCTCTAACATGGAAATTAAGCGTTTCCGGACACATGTCCACATGACATCTTTTCTTTATTTGTGTGTGAGGAATGTTTCCTGAAAGTTTGGCCGTACCTTTTTGTAACACCCTGTATAGATAATTCACATTGACAGTATTCTTTATGTGAAAGGTATAGTATATTACATCACATATATTCTTGAACAAAGCCCTTCACATAAGGAGTATCTCTGCTGCTTCTGTGTTCCTTCTGTTTCGGCGTAGTCACATACACAGCAAACCGTCATCGAAGCCGCTACACACTCTGCACAACACAATTACAGGAACACGCCTTTGAAACCCCGTACTTGTCTCCCATTGCAATGTATAAGTCTGAAATTGGGCTCAAAGGTGTCTACAACCTTCCTGTGTAACATGATATTGTAGTGCCTGTGTTCTTTCGAATTACGATGTAAAGTTCCTTCGGACAAACACGCACGTATTCGCAGTTGCGAATATGAGCTACCATCAGTTGTTTAATGGAGTCACAAGTAGACACTTGGTTGACGACGATTGCAACGTATAAGTTTGAAATTGGGCTCGAAGGTATCTACAACCTTCCTCTGTAACATGATATTGTAGTGGCTGTGTTATTCTTAATTACGTTGTAAAGTTCCTTCGGACATATATGCATGTATTCGCAGTTGCGAATATGAGCTACCATCAGCTGTATAATGGAGACACATGTAGACACGTGACTGACGACGTATGGAAGTTTGGGTCAGACCGTGAGTCTTGCTCGGATAGCCAAACGATAAGGCGAGCGCTCGCGATAAGCGGGAAATCCAAGTTCGAGTCTAGGTCCGGCACAAATTTTCATTGTCACCATTCCATTATGCAGCTGATGGTAGCTCATGTTCGCAACTGCGAATACATTTAATGTATTCCACTATAATGGTGTAAGAGCGTGGCGCCCTGCGACGTCACTCTCAGGCTCGACGCCTCTATGGTTCCGATGGCTCTGAGAACTATGGGACTTAACATCTGAGGTTATCAGTCCCCTAGAACTTAGAACTACTTAAACCTAACTAACCTAAGCACATCACGCACATCCATGCCTGAGGCAGGATTCGAACCTGCGACCGTAGCGGTCGCGCGGTTCCAGACTGAATCACCTAGAACCGCTCGGCCACAATGGGCCGGCTCGACACCTCAAACAGCAAGCTGTCGAAACACGTAAAAAAAAAAGTTGTCGAAGCACTTTTAAAAAAAGCCTGAACTGAGAAGATCATTTGACGTGTAAGGTGGGTTACTGATGTCACATTGGCACCAAATTTCATCACAATTCTGCCCAACTCCACCGTGGACGTGTAACACTATGGAAAAGTCGACCCGCTGCCCTTACATATTTCACGTCATCTTTCGATGTGACTGCGATGAAAGTCAGAATGGCGACACCCAGCGCTCAAAGCACACGGTGGCCATAGAAAAGATTTCAGACACATTGCCGCTCTGAACGGTTACGAAAACGCCTCGCGGGGTGGCATAAAGGGCGTTAATGAAACCACCTCTTTCCTGGCGGCGTTCATTACATTTCGCGTCGAAAACGATCTTTCTCAGTGTGATGAACGCTACTGAGACCCCCGGGCGTATCTGCTCCTCTCTAAGGACGTCGTGGGCCTGCGTCCCCACTGAACGTAATCGCACCCGTTTCGAGCGCAGCGTGACCACAATTTTGGCTTTCGTGTACAGTTTGGAACCACTAGGTACAGTTCTGAATTATTCGACCAAATCTGAAAGTGATCCGAAGCTTATGCACATGCGTCAATACAGCGGTAAACGGTCCCTGTAAGACCTCCGGTTTGGCAATACCCTCGTTGGCACCTGCCCAGCCGGCCATGTGTGGCCGAGCGGTTCTAGGCGCTTCAGTATGGAACCGCGCGACCGCTACGGTCGCAGGTTCGAATCCTGCCTCGGGCATGGATGTGTGTGATGTCCTTAGGCTAGTTAGGTTTAAGTAGTTATAAGTTCTCTGGGACTGATGACCTCAGCTGTTAAGTCCCATAGTGCTCAGAGCCATTTGAGCACCTGCCTTTACAGAGAAAACGTGCGAAACAGCCCTAGGCATCTGCAGCCAGGCAACCACTTCACACCCCTCCGATTCCAGCAGCCTGCCTGTAGGCCTTTAGCGCTACTTTGCAGGTTTTCTGTGTACAAGCACATTATTAAAATTCTCAATATATGTTGACAAATGCCACCAAGGATCTAAGAAGGACACTTTGCTACTGTAGTCATGCAAGCGTCATTGTGTACCCGTCTGTGATCACACCACTGGAGGGTGCGAAACAGCAGGGCTGAAAATGCGTAAGCACCCATTGCTGCTTCGTGTCACCGTAAAATGTCGTCGAATAATTTTGAATGGTCCGTAGTAATTCCAAACCGTGCACGAGGGCAAAAATTGCGGCAGTGCTGCATTCCAAAGGGGTGCGATCACGTTCAACGGGGATGCAGCCTCATAGTTCCCTCAAACGGGGTTCAAACTTCCGGGGTGTAGCAACATTAAAGCTTATCACGGTCACTGACCTGTTGCTCACTGCACGGGTAACTGTCGATTTCGACCGCGAAATGTGCGAAAATGAACGCGGCAAGGAAAGGGGAGGTTCCAGTGACGCGCTGTACGTCATCCCCTTAATCCTTTTCGTGTCTGTTTTGAGCGGTGGGGCGTCTTAAATCTTTTCAACGTGATTTCAACGCTGCGTGTCACCGCTCTGACTTCCATTACAGAGGCGTTAAAAGAAGGGGTGCAACGTTGGTAAGAAGGGGTGTGACGATCTTCCCATCGTGTTACACGTCCATGGTGGTGCTAGGGAGCATTATGGTGAAATATGATGCCAATGTGGCATCATTAACTCACCTTACACGTCACATGATCTTTTGAGGTGTGGCCTTTTTCTTTCGCATGTGTCGACACCTTGCTATTTGCAGCGTATTTCAGCCCCAGTGTGACGTCACAGGGTGCCACGCTTTTGCAGCGTTAGGGAGGAAGGCTTTAGGCACCACCGGGAAAATTTTAAACTTGTACGTCATAGTGGGATGCAGTTACGGAGTTTCGAAGAAGTGCTCCTCTAATCGTATTGTGTAGTGTAGATTACACAAGCCCGCATTTTGAAAATTTTTGGCAATTGATATGTCAATAACAGGGGCTGTACAAGAAATACATATTCTGGAAATTACTTTCATTTTGTTCTATCACGTCAGAAGTTTTCCTATGATAAAGTCACTTATTTAAATAATCGAAACACAAAAGTGCATATTCCGAAAATTACTTTCATTTTGTTCTATCATGTCACAATTTTTCACATATAAGATCACTTATTTTGAAAATTTAAATAATTTGTTCTATCACACCAGAATTTTTCACATGATAATATCAATTATTTTCAAGATTTACATAATCGAAACACAAATATTGAAATAAAATTTCAATCTATGTGCTGGGAAAGGAAAATTACTGGTGGTTCACTTGTAATGCTTATGTGATAATTCCACTGAGGCTTCCAGAGATTTTTTCGAGAAATCGTTGATTTAAACTCGGGCTCCCTAACAGAAGCTTTAATCCTTTTCTCACATCGCTTCGTAATGCCACAACCTAGAAAGAGAGGGTGGGGGTCGGGGGAGGGAGGGAGGGAAATACGCTTCTGTTGCCGACGTGCTTCGAACGATGGATCGGAAAGGAACGAAGCGCCTGTGTTAGGTAACTCACTCATCTGTGTAGTTTATAGATTTGCGAGATATCAAGGGGAGAGTTTTTCAGTAACTGTCGGATTGAAATGGTGGTAGATGGTGGAGTACATTAAAAGTAGCTGTATTTTCGAACAGCATATTGTTATGTACAGATACTAGCTTCTGATGATCATGGGATCTAGTTATTCATCTACTCTCCGTTTAATACGAAGGGCAGCTACCATATGACATAAGCTCTTATAATTTACAGCCACAGTGTGTTCACGAAGCAACGTTTGGTCATTTTGAGGGTAGTTTCTACTGTTATTCTCAGGTTAATACGCTTGGCAATGGCAATGCGCACACACGCGCGCACGCGCGCACGCGCGCACGCACGCACGCACGCACGCGCGCACGCACGCACGCACGCGCGCGCGCCCAAACACACACACGCGCGCGCGAGCGCATACACACACACACACACACACACGAATGTTGCCCGCTAACCTGTGGCGGGTATGTTTCAGTCCACTGCGAGTGAATCTCCCGTGATGAAAGAGGAGTCGAAAACGCATCCCAAAGTTGCACCACTGCTGTGCAGTGGTGTTTTGCTCTATATCTACATAATCGTTATCCTAAACTGATAGACTAGGTGCTACTTATTTCTGATTTCCGGTGACACGTCTTTAAGATGGTATGTTAACGGAGCACGAAAACATGTTTTTGTCCCATGGTGAGTAGCCTCCTTAGTGAGAGGACGTCGACCTTTCCATTTCCTCTTATATCGTAGTGCCCCATCACCCATAACACGATAACACTCTTTGTCGTGGCGTGGCGGTGTGCTTCTGCAATCCGCTCTACTAGCTGACCACGAGGGAGACTGTGTCAGCGATCTTTCGTTGCAGTGAAGGAGAAGGCACAGGATTTACGTGAGGCAGATATAAGCAAGATCGAGATGCTTCTTTATGGGAGACATATACTTCTGAGCAATATGGAGCTTTCTATACTCTTAAGGGAAACTTTCAGGGCAAGGAATTAGACACAGATGTAATCAACATATAAAAAAATCCCTTCTACTTACTTCAACTGGAACATTTCTAGCGTTATTGCATGTGGAACAAATGGGCAAATGCAGCTCGTGGTCTAGTTGCTAGCGTTGCTACCTCTGGATCACGTGGTCACGGGTTCGATTCCCGGTAGGGTTGGGGATTTCCTCTGCCCGGGCACTGGGTGTTTGTGTTATCATCATTCCTGACAATGCCTAGATTGGTTTGTGTAAAAATTGGGACTTTGTACGGGCGCTGATGACAGCGTAGTTGAGCACCCCACAAACCAAACATCATAATATTTCAAGGTAAAATACTTGTAAAATATTTTATGTACTGGCTGTATGTATCACGAGCCTGAAAAGAAATACTTTTGCGTCTCTGGTGAAAATTATGAGCCTTAAACCAGAGTATCCACCATATGTCTACCACTACAGAGATTAGAATAAAATCAGTTCAACTTATTTCAGTTTTGCTTTATTTTATTGTGTTTCATTTACAAGATTTTATTGTGTTTCATTTATAAAGATTTTATTGTGTTTCATTTATAAGTGCTCTTCGGTTAGATTGGTCCTCCACCGTCCCCACGTGTCTTGATTCATGTAATGGCCGAAGACTGTTTACTTTAGCGCCGTTTGCAAAGAGCTTCGACGCCACCACCTTCTCAGCTTTCGTGCTTCCAGCGACTTGTACACGGCGGCGGCGTCATTGTACACAAATGAATGCAAGACTCTGAAAGAAAAAAGATTAAATGAGCAGGAGCTTACTGCGAGTCGTGCGAGCTAGTATGTGCTCAGACACTACGACATACCTTTTCATATTTCGCAAACAACTTCGACGCCGCCACCTTCTCAGCTTTTGTGATTCCAGCGACTTGTACACGGCGGCGGCGTCGTCCAAATATGTTCTGTTCTCCATCATGCTGTCTCTGAAGCTCTGCCTTAACTTCTCAGCGTCCTTCCTTATATAGAAATATGACAATGCAACGCGTGGTTTCCGTGGAAATGTGCTCTGACGTCGTTTCTTCTCTCATTGTCAATGACAATTCGCTACGCATATATCGAAACTACATAACAATTCGCGCAAGAAGACGTGTAGAGGTATATAGTGGCCCACCCACTGTTTCTTTGCTGGTTATCTAGACTGAAAACTTTGCGATTTTAATACCCACATAGTTTTTACGTGTCTTGTAGACACTATCCATTACATTCAATTTTTAATCTCCTTATGCTATCCAGAACTGTAAAAATGTGTTCCTCTCTTCACCTAGGAATTGTACCTCCGTCATAAACAGTATGATGTACTTTTAATATTAATGAGAGAGTTGAACAGTTCTCAAGGCACCAGACTGGTATTCGAATGATACTAGGTCCAACTCGCCGCATATCATCGGTATGTTCCTATTTCGTAATTTCTTTTGATTGTGGGGCATTCATATGTGACGGTGTCTCGATACTGGACTGCATGGGAAAGTGAGAGCAGGCATACTTTTCGTCAAGGTTTCGGTCATACACGTATGACCACCACAAGTGAGGACCACCGTACTTTGCACCACCCACATCATAACATCTTCCCATCTGTGCCAGACGTCCAAAAACGAGTAATGGGCTCCCAGCAACATTCTGTGTCCTCCCATACTACTTACCGTAGTCTAGGCAGCAGCCAGACTAGAGAATTAACGTCCGACGCATAGTCTACCGTTAACACCAACACACAGCCATGTGCGTTTGGGGTGATGCTGTGATCGGGAAGAATGAACTGGTGATGACTGGCGTTGCGTTGTGTCCAACTATGAATCAAAGTTCTGCACTGCGTCTAATGACGATCGCTGACAAGCATGGCGGCTACCAGGGGAGAGGTCTCATTCTTCCAATGTTTTGGACAGCCTACTCTACATCTACATACATACTCTGAAAGCCACCGTATGGTTCGTGGAGCAGGGTACTTTGTGCCACGACTAGTCATTTAGTTTCCTCTTCCATTCATCTAAATGCCTGTATGCCTCCATACGAGCCCTAATTTCTCTCATCTCCTCTTCGCGGTCCTCGCGCGAAATGTACTTTGGCAGCGGTAGAATCGTATCGTTCTACTGTCAGTGGCAAATGCCTGATTTCTGAATTTCCTCAATAATGTTTCGCGAAAAGAACATTGCCTTCCCTCCACGGATTCCCATTTCAGTTCACGTAGCATCTCCGTAACATCTCCCTTGTTGATCGAATCTACTGGTAACAAAACTGGCAGCTCACCTCTGAATTGCTTCGATGTCTTCCTCTAATCCGTTATCCTGGCAAGCCTAAAAACTCAAGCAGCACTCGAGAATTGGTCCCACAAGTAGTCTATAAGCGGTCTCTTTTGTACATGGGCTACACTTTCCTAGAACTCTCCCAGTAAAGCGAAGTTGACTATTCCACTTCCCTGTTACCGTCCTTACTTGCTCGTTCCATTTCATATCGCTTTGCGACGCTACGCCTACATAGCTGATCGATATGACTGTGTCCAGCAGCACACGACTAACACCAAATTCGAATGTAAAAGGATTATTTTTCTTACTCATCAGCTTTAATACACATTTTATACGTTCAGAGCAAGCTGCCCTTCATCACACCAAAAAGAAATTCTGTCTAAGTAATCCTGTATCCTTGTACTGTCACTCAACGACGAGGTTTTCCCGTATAGTACAGTGGTACAGTGTCATCAGCGAACAGTCGTGGACAGCTGCTCACCCTATACGAAAACAGTTGATGTACGAGTATATAAAGAACAAGAGCTTTTCTGTCACATTTCCATAGGACAGTCCTGACGATACCCTTGTCTCTGATGAACACTTGGCATCCAGGACAACGAACTGGGGTCTATTACTTAAGAAGTCTTTCAGCCACTCACATATCTGTGATCCTAGTCCCTGACACCATGTCAAACGCATTTCGGAAATGTAGAAATATGGAATCTGCCTATTGCCCTCCATCCATGGTTCACAGTTCACGGGATATTGTGTGAGAAAAGGTGAAACTGAGTTTCGCACGAGCGGTGTTTTCTAAATTAGCGCCAATTTGTGGACAAAAGCTATTCTACCTAAAAGAAATTTTTTTCCATGTGATCTTAGAATCTGCTTAAGAATTGTGCAGCAAACCGACGTCAAGGACATTAATCTGTATTTTTTCTGGTCAAGCACTGGAAAGAGAGAGAGAGGAAGGGTGGGAGGGAGACAGAGAAGGAAAGAGAGAGAGAGAGAGACTTAATCGAATCAATGGATCAGCTAACAGGCTGGAATGGTAGGAGTGATTATACCCATAAAGAAAATGAAATGTAGGAGGAGAGGACATTTCTCCAGACGAATGAATAGTAGATGGAGGAAGGAACTTCTTTATTAGATACCTGAAATCAATAAAAAAGGACTGAGGCGATAACGCCATGGAAGACCGGTAGATGGCATCAGAAAACACGCAGACACAAGATGGATGCGTACAGCCAAATACCATAATGCTAGGGAAAGTATAGAGGTAGAGATGGGTTTTCATCCAACATGATGACTTTGTTATGATAATTCTATTGAGAACATTCATTTTGAGCAATTTACACACTACCTGATGAAAAAAGAGAGGCATCCAGGAGCAGACGAGGAAACTTCGCAGGTTAAGAGGGTTGTTGTTGTTTTTGTTGTTGTTGTTGTGGTGGTGGTGGTCTTCAGTCCAGAGACTGGTTTGATGCAGCTCTCCATGCTACTCTATCCTGTGCAAGCTTCTTCATCCCCAAGTAACTACTGCATCCTACATCCTTCTGAATCCGCTTAGCGTATTCATCTCTTGATCTCCCTCTACAATTTTTACCCTCCACGCTGCGCTCCAGTACTAACTTGGTGATCCTTTGAAGCCTCAGAACGTGTCCTGCCAACCGATCACTTCTTCTAGTCAAGTTGTTCCACAAATTCCTCTTCTCCCCAGTTCTGTTCAGTACCTCCTCGTTAATTACATGATCTACCAAATCTAACCTTCAGCATTCTTCTGAAGCACCACATTTCGAAAGCTTCTATTCTCTTCCTGTCTACATTATTTATCGTCCATGTTTCACATCCACACAGGGCTACATTCTTTACAAATACTTATAGAAAATACTTCCTGACACTTAAATTTATACTTATGTTAGTAAATTTCTCTTCTTGAGAAACGTTTTTCTTGCCATTGCCAGTCTATATTTTATATCATATCTACTTCGACCATCATCAGTTATTTTGCTCCCCAAATAGCAAAACTCATCTACTACATTAAGTGTCTCGTCTCCTAATCTAAGTCTCCCAGCATCACCCGACTTAACTCGTCTACATTCTACACTCCTGGAAATGGTAAAAAGAACACATTGACACCGGTGTGTCAGACCCACCATACTTCCTCCGGACACTGCGAGAGGGCTGTACAAGCAATGATCACACGCACGGCACAGCGGACACACCAGGAACCGCGGTGTTGGCCGTCGAATGGCGCTAGCTGCGCAGCATTTGTGCACCGCCGCCGTCAGTGTCAGCCAGTTTGCCGTGGCATACGGAGCTCCATCGCAGTCTTTAACACTGGTAGCATGCCGCGACAGCGTGGACGTGAACCGTATGTGCAGTTGACGGACTTTGAGCGAGGGCGTATAGAGGGCATGCGGGAGGCCGGGTGGACGTACCGCCGAATTGCTCAACACGTGGGGCGTGAGGTCTCCACAGTACACCGATGTTGTCGCCAGTGGTCGGCGGAAGGTGCACGTGCCCGTCGACCTGGGACCGGACCGCAGCGACGCACGGATGCACGCCAAGACCGTAGGATCCTACGCAGTGCCGTAGGGGACCGCACCGCCACTTCCCAGCAAATTAGGGACACTGTTGCTCCTGGTGTATCGGCGAGGACCATTCGCAACCGTCTCCATGAAGCTGGGCTACGGTCCCGCACACCGTTAGGCCGTCTTCCGTTCACGCCCCAACATCGTGCAGCCCGCCTCCAGTGGTGTCGCGACAGGCGTGAATGGAGGGACGAATGGAGACGTGTCGTCCTCAGCGATGAGAGTCGCTTCTGCCTTGGTGCCAATGATGGTCGTATGCGTGTTTGGCGCCGTGCAGGTGAGCGCCACAATCAGGACTGCATACGACCGAGGCACACAGGGCCAATACCCGGCATCATGTTGTGGGGAGCGATCTCCTACACTGGCCGTACACCACTGGTGATCGTCGAGGGGACACTGAATAGTGCACGGTACATCCAAACCGTCATCGAACCCATCGTTCTACCATTCCTAGACCGGCAAGGGAACTTGCTGTTCCAACAGGTCAATGCACGTCCGCATGTATCCCGTGCCACCCAACGTGCTCTAGAAGGTGTAAGTCAACTACCCTGGCCAGCAAGCTCTGGATCTCTCCCCCATTGAGCATGTTTGGGACTGGATGAAGCGTCGTCTCACGCGGTCTGCACGTCCAGCACGAACGCTGGTCCAACTGAGGCGCCAGGTGGAAATGGCATGGCATGCCGTTCCACAGGACTACATCCAGCATCTCTACGATCGTCTCCATGGGAGAATAGCAGCCTGCATTGCTGCGAAAGGTGGATATACACTGTACTAGTGCCGACATTGTGCATGCTCTGTTGCCTGTGTCTATGTGCCTGTGGTTCTGTCAGTGTGATCATGTGATGTATCTGACCCCAGGAATGTGTCAATAAAGTTTCCCCTTCCTGGGACAATGAATTCACGGTGTTCTTATTTCAATTTCCAGGAGTGTATTATCCTCGTTTTGCTTTTGTTAATGATCAACTTACATCCTCCTTTCAAGACACTGTCCATTCTGTCCAACTGTTCTTGCGGGTCTTTTGCTGTCTCTGAAAGAATTACATGTCATCGGCAAACCTCAAAGTTTTTATTTCTTCTTCGTGCATTTTAATTCCTACTCGAAATTTTTCTTTTGTTTCCTTTCCTGCTTACACAATATATAGATTGAATAACATCGGGGAGGGGCTACACGCCTGTCTCACTCCGTTCCCAACCACTGGTTCCCTTCATGCCCCTCGACTCTTATAACTGCCATCTGGTTTCTGTACAAATTGTAAGTAACCTTTCGCTCCCTGTATTTGACCCCTGACACCTTCAGAATTTGAAAGTGGGTATTCCAGTCAACATTGTCAAAAGCGTACTCTAAGTCTACAAATGCTAAAAACGTAGGTTTGCCTTTTCTTAATCTATCTTCTAAGATAACTCGTAGAGTCAATATTGCCTCACGTGTTCCAACATTTCTACGGAAACCAAATTGATCTTCCCCAAGGTCGGCTTCTACCAGTTTTTCCATTTGTCTGTAAAGAATTAGTATCAGTATTTTGCAGCCGTGACTTATTAAATTGATAGTTCGGTAATTTTCACGCCTGTCAATACTTGCTTTCTTTGGGATTGGAATTATTATATTCTTCTTGAAGTCTGAGGGTATTTCGCCTGTCTCATACATCTTGCTCACCAGATGGTAGAGTCTTGTCAGGGCTGGCTCTCCCAAGGCTATCAGTAGTTAATGGAATGTTGTCTACTCCCGGGGCCTTGTTTCGACTTAGGTCTTTCAGTGCTGTGTCAAATTCTTCACGCAATATCACATCTCCCATTTCATCTTCACCTTCGTCCTCTCCATTTCCATAACATTGCTCTCGAGTACATTGCCCTTGTGCAAACCCTCTATATACTCCTTACACCTTTCTGTTTTCACTTCTCTGCTTAGAACAGATTTCACCCACTACTTTTCCTTCTCTTCCTTTTCCTACTATCGAATTCCAGTCCCCCATGACTATTCACTATGTGAATAATTTATTTTATCTCATCATACATTTCTTTAACCTCTTTGACATCTGAGGAGCTAGTTGGCATATAAACTTGAACTACTGTGTTAGGCGTGGGCTTCGTGTCTGTCTTGGCCACAATAATGCATTCACTATTCTGTTCGTAGTAGCTTACCAGCTCTCCTACTTCTCTATTCATTATTAGACCTACTCCTGCATTACCCGTATCTCTTTTTTTTTTTTTTTTTTGTCTGTCTAGTGACTGGTTTGATGCGGCCCGCCACGAATTCCTTTCCTGTGCTAACCTCTTCATCTCAGAGTAGCACTTGCAACCTACGTCCCCAATTATTTGCTTGACGTATTCCAGTCTCTGTCTTCCTCTACAGTTTTTGCCCTCTATAGCTCCCTCTAGTACCATGGAACTCATTCCCTCATGTCTTAGCAGATGTCCTATCATCCTGTCCCTTCTCCTTATCAGTGTTTTCCACATATTCCTTTCCTCTCCGATTCTGCGTAGAACCTCCTCATTCCTTACCTTATGAGTCCACCTAATTTTCAACATTTGTCTATAGCACCACATCTCAAATGCTTCGATTCTCTTCTGTTCCGGTTTTCCCACAGTCCATGTTTCACTACCATACAATGCTGTACTCCAGACGTACATCCTCAGAAATTTCTTCCTCAAATTAAGGCCGGTATTTGATATTAGTAGACTTCTCTTGGCCAGAAATGCCTTTTTTGCCATAGCGAGTCTGCTTTTGATGTCCTCCTTGCTCCGTCCGTCATTGGTTATTTTACTGCCTAGGTAGCAGAATTCCTTAACTTCATTCAATTCGTGACCATCAATCATGATGTTAAGTTTCTCGCTGTTCTCATTTCTACTACTTCTCATTACCTTCGTCTTTCTACAATTTACTCTCAAACCATACTGTGTACTCATTAGACTGTTCATTCCGTTCAGCAGATCATTTAATTCTTCTTCACTTTCACTCACGATAGCAATGTCATCAGCGAATCGTATCATTGATATCCTTTCACCTTGTATTTTAATTCCACTCCTGAACCTTTCTTTTATTTCCATCATTGCTTCCTCGATGTACAGATTGAAGAGCAGGGGCGAAAGGCTACAACCTTGTCTTACACCCTTCTTAATACGAGCACTTCGTTCTTGATCGTCCACTCTTATTATTCCCTCTTGGTTGTTGTACATGTTGTATATGACCCGTCTCTCCTTATAGCTTACCCCTACTTTTTTCAGAATCTCGAACAGCTTGCACCATTTTATATTGTCGAACGCTTTTTCCAGGTCGACAAATCTTATGAAAGTGTCTTGATTTTTCTTTAGCCTTGCTTCCATTATTAGCCGTAACGTCAGAATTTCCTCTCTCGTTCCTTTACTTTTCCTAAAGCCAAACTGATCGTCACCTAGCGCATTCTCAATTTTCTTTTCCATTATTCTGCATATTATTCTTGTAAGCATCTTCGATGCATGAGCTGTTAAGCTGATTGTGCGATAATTATCGCACTTGTCAGCTCTTGCCGTCTTCGGAATTGTGTGGATGATGCTTTTCGGAAAGTCAGATGGTATATCGCAAGACTCATATATTCTACACACCAACGTGAATAATCGTTTTGTTGCCGCTTCCCCCAATGATTTTAGAAATTCTGATGGAATGTTATCTATCCCTTCTGCCTTATTTGACCGTAAGTCCTCCAAAGCTCTTTTAAATTCCGATTCTAATACTGGATCTCCTACCTCTTCTAAATCGACTCCTGTTTCTTCTTCTATCACATCAGACAAATCTTCACCCTTATAGAGGCTTTCTATGTATTCTTTCCACCTATCTGCTCTCTCCTCTGCATTTAACAGTGGAATTCCCGTTGCACTCTTAATGTTACCACCGTTGCTTTTAATGTCACCAAAGATTGTTTTGACTTTCCTGTATGCTGAGTCTGTCCTTCCGACAATCATATCTTTTTCGATGTCTTCACATGTTTCCTGCAGCCATTTCGTCTTAGCTTCCCTACACTTCCTATTTATTTCATTCCTCAGCGACATGTATTTCTGTATTCCTGATTTTCCCGGAACATGTTTGTACTTCCTCCTTTCATCAATCAACTGAAGTATTTCTTCTGTTACCCATGGTTTCTTCGCAGCTACCTTCTTTGTACCTATGTTTTCCTTCCCAACTTCTGTGATGGACCTTTTTAGAGATGTTACCAGACCTCATACTGTATTTATAAGCCTATATTCACCTGACCAGAAGTCTCGTTCCTCCTGCCACCAAACTTCGCTAACTCCCACCATATCTAACTTTAACCTGTCCATTTCCCTTTTTAAATTTTCTAGCCTACCTGCCCATAAAGGGGCCTGACATTCCACACTCCGGTTTTGTGTCTCCTGATAACAATGTCCTCCTGATTAGGCCTCGCCCGGGGATCCTCCGGAATATTTTACCTAAAAGGACGCCATCATCATTTAGCCATACAGTAAAGCTGCATTGCTTTCAGCTGTTCGCAGTACCAGCACAGTAAGGCCGTCTTGGTTAATGTTACAAGGCTAGATCAGTCAATCATCCAAACTGTTGCCACTGCAACTACTGAAAAGGCTGCTGCGCCTCTTCAGGAACCACACGTTTGTCTGGCCTCTCAACATATACCCCTCCGTTGTGGTTGCACCTACAGTAAAGCTATCTGTATCGCTGAGAAACGCAAGCTTCCTCACCAATGGCAAGGTCCATGGTTCGTGGGGGGAGGGGGGGGGTATAGGACGTATTTTCAATGATCACGAAATCGAGTCAAATATACAAACAACTTAGTGAGAGCCCACTGATCAGTATGACGTTGCATACTGGCCTGAATGCATACGTTAATTCGTTTGGGAAGAGCGTCATAAAGCCGTTGAACCCTCTCCAGAGGTAAATGGCCCACAACTGTTGTATTTATTTACACGAGTCAGAAGCCATACAAAGCTCTGCATTGCACGAATGTACAACATTAAGGGATACTACGTTCACAATGATTTCTATAATTTACGGTTTACATGGTTAACACATCCAACAAAACGATCTTCGCCAAAACTGAGCAACAGTAACTGCACAGCCTTCAACCTTCATCAGCCCTTCTTCACGGCATGACTCGGGCAGCATGCACAGAGGCTTAAGTCCTATGCATTCACATTGTGCCGGTCTTTTGGAAAGTTCCCATCTGACAAAGTTGTCCCTGGATTTATCAACACCTGGTCTTAGCCTGTTCTATGATCCCCAGGTGGACCAATCAAGCAATCTCCATATGGAAGGCACTCAGCAGGTTTCACCTGCTTATGAAGTTGGTCACATCCGACTGCCCACAGTTGTTCTCTTGCATCACGTGAAGACATAATTAGTGCTGATGCCGAACTAAGGAAACTACTTCTCCATTTCAAACTAGATCTTGGTGGTTGATGACCAAGAAGAGAGTGTAGATAATTTAGTTCAACCTTTTTCCTTTCAACGTCTGCAATTACTTTACGACGTATATCAATAATGTAACACCTGCCAAGCTGTTAATGTTGCCTGTAGGTGTTGGTTTCAAACACACAGTAGTCAATCGTACAATTTCATTCAGTGCTATGAACACTTGCTTTGTATGGGCAGAGCTGTACCATACACGGTATGCATACTGCCCCGCAGAGAAACAGAGTGCCAAGGCCGAGATTCTGATGAATTGAGGTTGTGCTGCCCTGTTATTGCCACTGATTTTTCGAATGATGTTATTTCGGGCTGACGCTTGTAGCTTGGTGTTGAGAAAGTGTTTTCGGTGTGTTAAAGAACTATCTAAAGTGACACCAATGTATGCAGGGAGATCGCAGTTCTCCATCTCAGTGCCCTCACATTTTACTTTTAGATTTATCACAACTCTTTAATTGGTCCTTGACACCCTGAATATTGTCACTGAGACGGAGTTGACGTCCGAGCTGGTACCACGCATGTTATTGGGTACAGGTCAGGGGACCACTCTGGCCGCAGGAGTACTTAAAGGTCACGCAGATAGTTCATAGAGACACATGCCACGAAAGTGGCATCACAATACTACCTTAACACAGGAGGTCCCACACAATAGTTTCCCAGACCATGACGTCAAATGTAACACCACTGTCCAGAATACTGGAAGAGTGGGGCATTTCCCAAGGTTGTCATCAAACTCGCTGACGGTGGTCATCTGGGGTAATACAGAACCGCAATTCATCGTTGAACACTATGCGACGACATTCATCAGCAGTTCGTGCTTCCCAATCACGACACCACTCCAAACATAGCTGTTTATGTTGTGGTGTTAACGGCAGCCTAGACACGGGACAGTAATTCCCTAGCCTGGCTGCTGCTAGTCTTCTACTAATCGTGCGGGATGACACAGAGTGTTTCAGGGAACCTTTACTTGTTCCTGGATGGCAGACACAGATGTGAATTGGTTAAGATGTGATTGTGGGACAATACGGCGATCCTCCATTGTGGTGGTCGACATGGTCGACCGGAACATTGACCCCAAGTATGCCTGCTCTCCTGTTCCCATTACGGCCAACACAGAGTCACTGTCACATCCAATTGCGCCTCAAATCTAGATATGGACGATTCGGCCAATTGGAGACCCACAGGGAGATCGCTTTCTAATTTTGTCAGATTCTGATAATGCTGTTTCACGCGTATATGTGTCATCTCCTTGTCCTTGACGGTCGTTACTCAATATCTGACGTTGTTGACGCCCATAACTTAGCCTGTCAGGTCTGGTAACAACAGCACGCACCAACAACACTAACGCGCTGTGGGAAATTTTGGAAGGTCCGACGCAATTTGATTGCATAGGAGAACCGACAAGAGTCACCTATGCTTCTGTCCACGCTGCCGTGAGTCATGCAGTGATGAAGAGCTCGTGATCATTGTTGCTTAATTCTGGGGGAAGATCATTTTGTTCATTCTGTCACAGAGAATCGTTTACATACCCACTGGTGGTGTATACTTGTACGAAGTTACAGTGACATCCAACTATTTCTTCCAGGTGCTTCACTTTTTCTGTCAGACAATGAAACTGAATGATTTTATTGTCTGTTCTGGATTGATTTTGTACTGAACTGTTCGTTAACTATCTTGCTTGTATTGTTAACGATAAGGGAGAAGTCGCTCTTGACGCCTGATAGGTGATAGCAGGGCATAGGGCAGTTGGAGGATACAGAGGATACACTGAAACAATATACTTCATTTACCAAAACATATAATATTGCACGCTGGTGAAAACATCGACATCCAGATCACAACAGCCGGTGTTTAGCCCATATTTCTTTTTATATACACTGTCTCAAAACACGAGTTTAGAACGTATGTGTATACATACATATGCCTCAGATCAAAAACAAATTATCTATCATTACAAGACATTTTCAATGCAAACTAGGAGGGAGGGTCGCAAGTAGAATGATATTTCAAATTAAATTGAGAATTGAAGTAGTCCAATAATAAATATTATTTGATGAATCATATGCTAAATGAGCAGCAAAGATTCAACCAACCCTTCGAAAAGATGAACTTTAAGCAAAACACAATTCCAAAATGTGTGTTAACAAAATTAATGCTGAGAGAATTATTAAGGCAGCAGGTCAATTTATCAAACCTCTGGCCAGATGGGCCCAGTAGATTAAGGACTCTTTACTCTTTTAACTTCAAACAGCAAGAGTTTAAGGAGAAATCGCATTCCACTATGGTGCCATTCCACTACAGCAACCTTCAGAGTTCATGGCGCGCCTGATTTCACTGGACGGCGACAACGCCTAAGGAAGCGCTCGACACGACAGAGAGAAAGTAAACGCGCTCTACAAACTAAGAAACAATAAATTCTCAGTCAAATGTGACGACACTTGCCGAGCTTTCACAAGCTTTCACAAGTATCAACATAAGAAAGTGAACATTTCAGTTAATCAATTAGTGAAAGCAAGGATATTTTTAAAAAAGAATGTTACTTTTCATTTGAGCAACATAATTTTTTCTTTAAACTATCATCCAGGTAAGCAAAAATTAATGAAGCCACTACTCTGCCTTGTTTACATAACTACATCCAAAGCAAACCGTGGAACAGTTCTTAAGCGCTAGGCAATTAAACAATAAAAACAGACTAGTCTAACCAGCACCAATTTGCTATGAGGTTAAGAGGACAGCTCTGGAATCTTACAGTGACTATAATGACACTTCCGACCTAAAACTGGTTTAGAAATAACGGCATAATTACTGGTAGTTATAACTTGCAATGTTTCCACACAGTAACACCTTAAGTAGCACATACCTCCCACTACGATTGTCAAACCACTTCAAAGGCACAACCGTTAACACTGGCCTCATCAACAGGCCAACCAAACAGTTCAAGCATATGCAGCCCAACAGGAGGGACAGAATTCGGACACTGCTGAACCAGAACAGAAAGACAGTGCAATCACAGCACGGTACGGTTTCCAGTAAGAAATGGGCCGACAAAACTTAATTGTTCGGGGCACAGTACTTGTAGCATCAAACAGCTCTCTTGCAAGAAGGTGCACAGTCGGAGGCAGCGGTGAGGAGACTAAAGACACTGCGCCATGACAAAGGATAGGACACGGTTCGCCCAGGTGTAAACCGCCCGTGGACTGCGAACACTGCCAACCCCATTTCCGCTATGCGAAGGAGGTCTCGCGCCATCAGTCCCTCTGCGTCGCGTCCAGCCAACAGCGACCCCGCCCTACTGCAGCTCTGCCTACCGGTCCCGACCACAACCGTTACACTTCTTGGCACATGGACGTACTGTCCTCTCCCTGTCGTCCCCGTAACTCTTCCTCCAACCTAGCTGTAAATCTACCGACCACATGACCGTCTTAGCCCGCTCGTTTAAAGCTTCACGCAGCCAATCACGCCACAGCATAGGCCAGTCAAATGGAAGAGCCAACACACTGCCAGCGCCAAAGATGAAGGAAAGACGCTACGGCTCAACGTGCCTGTACGAATGAGACACTGTGGAGAGGTTTGTAATTTAACCCAGGACACTGATGCAAAGTCTGCTGATGGGGAACTGTACGGAATCATCCCCCGTCGCCTTTCCTTTCAAATACTGCTGATGAAAATTTCTTTCACCTCCAGGATTTGAAACGACAACCTACTAGTCGAGCGCCATCACAAAAGCGTATATTAGCAGCCACGGCCACAGAGTGAGTACGGTTCCTATTATTTTCTCTGTGTGACTTGTACCTTACTGGTACCGAGTCAGGTGCCCAGTTATCAACCCAAAAATCGCAATATCAGGTGACATTCCATTATAGGATTTTTTCCCCTGCTTTCACTCAACATGATTTTCACGGCTGTCAATACTACATCAATCCAGAAATGTGAAATACGACACTGGTTCGAGTTCCACGGTAAATTATCAAATGTGTAGTGCAAGGAAGAATAATTTAGGATGTAACATCCTGTTGCCGACGTAATCGTTAGAGAGTGAACACCATGTTGGACTTGACATGGTGGGAAAGGAAATCGGTCGTGACTTTTTCAAGGGTACCATCGCGCCAATAGACAGAACCGCTGTCATTAGGATACTGTGCTTGTTTCGCGAAGGAACAGAATCTGAATTCCCGCATGGCTATCCTGATTCCAGTTTACATCAATCACATCTAGACAACACCACTTATGCTCGATGGAATTTAAGTTGGGGGAACATATTGGCCATTCCATTAGCTGCTTATGCTCTCATTCCAAGAGTCTTCCACCTGTGCAGTTAGATACGGTCGCGCTTCGTCAGCCACAAAAATTAGGTCAGGGCCGAATGTACTCCTGAAGAGAAGAAGGGAGGAGTACACTGTTAAAATAACTTTAACCGGTAACTGTACTACGATCAAAGATTTGGAGGTCAGTACCCCATTGCAACATTACGTCTCACCATAGTGTAACACCTGGACCTCGAAACGATCATGTTTTACACTCCCTGACGTACTCTATATGGTGAGATGTGGAAACGCGTAATGCACACTGGAACAGTATCGAACGTGTTCGATTATGTGGTCCAAGTGTTATGGCGTGGGGAGGCGTAGTGTTGCATGGGGGTACTGATCTCAGTATCTTTGAAAATGGTTCAATCGCCAGTCGCCAGTCAACGTTGCTGTGACATTGTCCTCCTTCTCCATGTGCGTATTTTCAGGGGTTCATTCGGTCCTGACATAATTTTTATGAATGACAGTGTGCAACATCCTTGAACAGTGAAGATAAAGGAGCTCTTGGAACGAGAGGATATTTGGCGAATGGCGTGGCCTGCTCGTTCCCCCCGACTTAAATCTCGTCGAGAACGTGTGGCATTCGTTGGGGAGATGTATTGCAACACACCCACACGCATGACCGACTATTCTGCAATTGCCAACCGCATTGGTAGAGGAATGGAACGCACTATCACAAGGACTCCTTGCCAATCCTGTGGTCAGCATGGGAGAACGTGCCAGCGCATGCATGGCCGTCCGTGGTGATCGCACGCCTACTGAGAACCTCGCCTACTGTAATATCCATGGGTCCATCATGAATGACGATAATTTCAGTGTAATCATTGTCTTTGAATAAAAATGTCAGTTCTGTATAGTACAGTCACATACGTGTCTATGCGTGCTTCAAGTTTCATAGGACTATTTTACTTGGTAGTGACACGTCATGTGAAAGTTCCTTGTGTCTTTTAGTCTCGCATGCTAGTTTACAGCCACATTAATGCTCCGCAAATCATTACGAAGCGCATCGCACTGTAGCAGTGTACCACGTACTAAGACTTCTTTCCGATCCATTCGCATATGAGGTGCGCAAGAATGATTTCTTAAACGTCTCTGTGCGGATTGCAATTAGTCTAACCTCCACCTCGCGATCCCTAAGAGAGCGATACAAATGGGGATGGTAGTACGAGTATATTCCTAACTCCCTCATTCTTGGAACTTTGCAGGTAGGCTTTCGCGGAATAGTTCTCTTGTCTTTTCAGGTGTCTACCTGTTCAGCTTTTTCAGAATTTCCGTCATACTCTCGAATGGATCAAACAAACTTTTCAGTATTGCCTTTCTTTGTACACGTCCATTATCCTCTGTTAGTCATATTTCGAATATTGCCCGTGTACTTTAGTAGTATTCCAGATTTACTCGCAAGATTGTTCATCAAGCAGTGTCCATCGTAGACTGCATTTTTCCAGTATCCTATCAATGAACGGAAGTCTGCCACCTACCTTACATATGACTGAGATTATGTGGCCATTCCATTTTATACCCCACAAACTGTTACAGCCAGGTAGTTGTATGAGTTGACTGATTCCAAATAGGCTGATCATTTTACAATTAGCGACTGTTACGAAAGCATTTGTCGTTAATGTTAGTGTTCAGTTTACTCACACGGGGACTACAGGTTACATGCCAACCACGACCTGACACCGTTGTTACCTTAGTAATTGGTCCGTGGAAAACAAATTAACGATAGTAACACTCAGAACAGTTTGTATGTTACTAAAACGAACATCAAGAAGATCGAGACACCTCAAAATCACGATAAACTACCAACGTCTGAAGAGAATGCAAGTATATAGGTACTTCGTTATAAACATCGACGAAATTCAGAACTTTCTTGCGCTTGTAGAAATCCTTTGTCAAAGAGGCATAAAGATCCTCAATGAAAGAGCAACAACTGAACAAAGAAGGTTTCAGTTGCCTCTATAAGTGCAATAAGAAAGTGCCACAACGTCATCTTTGTCGCTATTGTGATCTCCCATGTGATCGCATGGGCTCATAGGGCCAGAAAGGTAAAGGTATCATAGGCTCTTCGGGCGAGCACAGAGAAATGCCTACTGCGCCTGCCAGTTGGGTAGAGAACAGCCTTTTGCTCAAGTGACGTTAGTACTGACAGTGTGGGCCAGCACTTTGTGCTGCATATATACAGATCTTGCTATTATTGGTAACCTACATAAATTAGTATCTTATGAGCCCCCAACAGAATAGCTACAGTAAGGGCGCGGTAAGTTGGCCGCCATCCTCTTAGAACTGATCGTTAGAAGTCGGCACCATTCGAACACTTCGTGTCGACTGTTCCGTGATTCATATTGCTGCCATCCTGAACGGCCCCAGAGTTGTGACACCGACGAAGTATTATGCTGTCTGTGTGAACGGACGTTTAATTTATTAAGAACGTTAACTCTACTATATTTAAATGCCTTATGTAACATGACACAAGATCGCAAATTGTTACTAAATGATTGAATGTCATTTTTCTTCTGCTCATTGCATTGTATTACAACAGCCTTAATTTAATTTCTTATTCCTTGCTGCAAATATGAACCACATTAGAATATGATCGTCTCTGTAACGCGCATTCACGAATCCGTTTTACTTGCACATCACAATTTATATTATAGCAGCTGCTTTGGTACGTTCGCGCTCGCCCGTGGGTTGTCGGTACTGGAAGAGAAACAACAAAACATACCTTCTCTCACATCGTCTAACCCCGCATCAGCTCTGCTACTTACGCCTCTGCCCTGAGCTAAGCGGCCAGCTTTACTCAGCTCATGACAGAATGAACGAACGTCAATCACAATTAAGCACACCTTGGAATATTATTGTCCCTGTACCCTTGTTTGTCATTGAGCGTGAAAACAATACTCCTAAGAAGTTCTTAACATTAGTTGATCTTTCTAGATTCGGTCATATATTAATATCAAATACTGCAAAGAACCGCGGGCCGCACAAATATTTCATACGGGCCGCTTGTGGCCCACGGGCCGCAGTTTGACGGCGATTTAGATCGTCAGTGTCGTATAAGCCAGAAGGAACCTCGATATCCTTACTGCCACCTAGTGACGCAGCTGCCAATAATCCCGTTAACACTGGAATTAGAAAGGGGATAATTTCACCAGATATCTTAGGTATTGGCAGAACCCTAGGCATTTTAACACAGTTTCTTCTTATTCTCTCTTCATGACACTTTTTGTCGCAACCACCACTGATCGAATACAATTGTTTAAACACCTAGTAGGTTTTCGTCATTTTTTTCTGTTTTCTGTCTTTCCTTTAGTTGCTTTATATTCTTGGAGGTATGTACCGTCTATGCAACCAAAGTGAAGGCATTTTGTTTGTTGCCATACGCGTTTCGCTTCATTTATTTGAGAAGCATCATCAGTGGCTTGTAATACATGTTTATTTTTTTACATACAATAAACGTATTTTGTGGTAGATACAATATGCTGCTATATTACATGTTGTCGTGCCTTTCTCTTGTTTTTTAGGTTAAAAATCAACTTTTGTAGCACACATTTCGTAATATGAACTTATCGTTCGGTGTTCTACTTACGATTTCCAGCGCTGTTAACTCCTGGAGATGTATTCGTTAATTTCCATACTCCAGCTGGCCGATTTCTGGCGTTCTTTCACCCACATTTGTCACATGGCATATATCGCTTGCACTTTCCGTTTTGAGATCAAAAAATGTGTGTTTTCGTTGCGTAGTGTTGCCAACTCTTGTTGAGTGTTTTTCTTTATTTTGTTTGTGTTGTGGTTTGATAGTTTTTCATTTGTTGTGTGTGTGTGTGTGTGTGTGTGTGTGTGTGTGTATGATTTGCGTACGCAGTGATGGCGTCCGACAGCGAACCAGATGCGTTCCACAGGATTTACATCAGGCTAATTTGGTCTCCGAAACATCAACATGAATTCATTATAATACCTCTCAAACCGCAGTAGCACAATTCAGGCTCCGAGAAATGGGCACTTATACTGCTGAAAGATGACATCGCCATTGAGGAAGACATCAAGCATGAAGGACTGCAAGTGGTTCGCAGCTGTCAGCATGTATCCGATTACCGCCAGGTCTTTACCTTTAAACTGCGTTGATTCCCTCGATTTTCCTATCGACGTATTAACATATGTTTGACTTGTACTTCATTCCATGTAAATAAGCGCACTGCGTAAGTGCAAATTTATCCATAGCCTACAATACACTGATACGGTCACGTACCGTTAAACTGCCTTTTATGCAGAATCTCATCGAAGTTTCGCCTATATCAACCCTCATTCAGTTTCTTCGTTTTATCAGTAACCAGAAAATCACACACATAATGTGACGAATTCATTGAATGAACATGTCTGTTCCTACATCAACTTAGTAGATATGCTTTAAATTCATACTGTCCTGTTCGAAATCTATAATAAGATTTGCACCTTTCTGAATAACCTGCTTTGGGATTTTTGAGTTTATCTGGCTCGAATAAAATGTACCAATTTGCATATGGCCATCAAAGCAGAAATATTTCCTGATCTCATCCCGGTTTCACACTGCGACATTACCGGATATGAATACACCGTTTGGCTTCAATTTTTCAGATGGTGGAATATCGTTGCTTTTTGCTGAACGCCTGGTATGTTACTCCCTCAATGCCAAGCAATATCTCCTGCAATAGCTGATATTTTGGCTGAAACAGTGTTTCTGCAAAATTATATATACATGCTCGAAGCAGACCCCTGCAGGATGTGTTCATAGTGTTAGAAGAGGATTAGTCTTTCCACACTCTGAAGACCCTGCAATTAAAGCACGTGCGTTATCAGGAAGTAATGACCCACTCTTCTTCTCCCTCCTCCAGTTTCCAATATCATCACTGAATGACCAGTCGGTTACCACAAGATTCTTGTGCAGGGGAGGTTTCGCACGTTCCGCCATGACGACAACTGGGTGCTCACATTGGCATACAGGGTATGTTGTAGAGAACTTAGTTGTAGCTCTTAACTTTTATAAACATTTACATATTTCAGGATGTATGAAAAGAAGTAAATAAAACCACAGTTCTGAGGCTAGATCTGGCACACTTGTCGCATACGTTTCTATCTTCAGCGCAGCGGGAATCATACGACTGAGTGACGGTTTTTTTCTGATGGACGCAGAGTTCGGTGAGCAGTCTCCAAGAGCTTGCTTCACAATGTCTCGTAGAATTTATGGACGAACAGTTGCTACCTTATTCAACAGTCTACAACATACATTAGAGAACAAATTGTGTACATTAGATTCTTAAAGGTGTGTTATTGCAGACGTATGTACTCTCTGCTGTTACATACTTTAATCGTTCCATGGAAATCTCCTGCTGTGACAGTACGATCTCATAGCACTCCTGAAGCTGAATGAATATTGCTGCGAAATAATGCAGAAATATGTATTGACATAT
The DNA here is from genome assembly GCF_023864275.1 of Schistocerca cancellata. NCBI lineage: Eukaryota > Metazoa > Arthropoda > Insecta > Orthoptera > Acrididae > Schistocerca > Schistocerca cancellata. The sequence continues at coordinate 1,011,571,916 of NC_064626.1, forward strand.
CACACAGTTGATACCATTCATCTGTGGATGACATCACTTAGCATTACAGAACAGTGAACTTTCTAGTATGAACATGGGATAGAATTCCTGGTTGGATATCATACCGATACTGATGAGTTTACAGCCTGTTTTGCTTAAACTGTAGCTAACGTTAAACGACAAAATTACCACATCATGTGGCTTTTTCACCTTACCTTCAGCTGCTATGCACCTCAGCCCTTTGCCAGTTCTCTCACAACTGGGTGAGCTACTTATCAATCACTGTTTATATACTTGTTTCAGCAGTGCTTGAAATTTAAAAAATCCAAGTATAAAGATGAATCTGCTGGCCTCTGCTGCCAGTTCATCATTGGAATGAACAAGGTAATACTCTTTTGTGGGGCGACTACGTTTTTCGTTAACTTACGTGAGGGCAGTGAGTGTATGCTACAGTCACATCTCCTTAGGCGCCGACATTACCTCGACATTTAGCGATAACGGTGGCTGCAAAACTTTGGTGCATTCAAGATCATGACTTAACCTAGGTGAGCCGTAGTAAAGTTAGCTTTGAAAAGCGCGCCGCAGCGTGTAGCGTGAAGCAGTCGCCCTTCGTTTTCTGGCGGTGGCGCCATTGTCGCAATTGAAGGCATCGGTGTCTCCCTCTAGCGGGAAAGGGGAAAAGTGGGCTGTTCGCATGGGTTTAAGAAGTGGCTGTATGGGCTCTCGTGGGGAGTTGGCAGTTGGGGTATCAAGAAGCGACTTCTCTGCCGCAACTCTTATTTCAGTTAGAGACAGTTGGACCTCACTGACTCTGTTACCAGGTGTACCGGTATGAAATGAGCGGTAAGATACAAATGTGTCGGTAGGAAACATTTGTTGTGAACGAGCCTTAATTTTTTTTTGTTTGGTTGGTATGACATCTGTAAAGATATTTAGTATACATCAAGTCATGGAACAAACAACATCATATGTTTGTATCATATAATCAACGTCGAATTTTGTACCAGAAAGTGATGATTTGCGGAAAGCATTAATTTTTTGTTTTCGTTTGAAAAAAAGCGCTGCCGAGTCGCATCAAATGCTTTTCGAGGCATATTGTGATCATTCTCTATCAGAAGCAACATGCAAAAGATGGTTTCAAGGGTTCAGAAATAATGATTTTGATGTAAGAAATGAACGTGGAAGACCACCAAAAAAGTTCGAAGACGCCGAATTGCAAGCAATATTGGATGAAGATGATACACCGAGTCAGAAGGAAATGGCAGCAATGCTAACTGTAGCACAACAAACAGTTTCTGACCGTTTGAAAGCTATGGGAAAGATCCAAAAGTGTGGAAAATGGGTGCCACATGGATTGAATGAAAGACAGACGGAAAACCGAAAAACCATTTGTCAAATTTTGCTTCAAAGACATGAAAGAAAATCAATTTTGCGTCGAATTGTTACTGGCGATGAAAAATGTATTTATTTTAAGAATCCTAAACGGGAGAAATCATAGGTTAATCCGGGACAACCATCAACATCGACTACAAAACCAGATCGATTCGGCAAGAAGACAATGCTCTGTGTTTGGTGGGAACAGAAAGGTGTGGTGTATCATGAGCTTCTAAAACCCGGTGAAACTGTGAATACTAATCGCTACAGACAACAAATGATCCGTTTGAAGTATGCATTGATCGAAAAAAGACCAGAATGGGCCAGAAGACATGGCAAATTTTTTACACGACAATGCACCTGCACACAAAGCGAAACTGGTTCAGGATACAATCAAAACACTTGGCTGGGAGCTGCTACCCCACCCGCTGTATTCACCATACTTGGCCCCTTCCGACTACCATTTGTTTACATCAATAGGACACGCAATGGCTGAGGAACAATTCGATTCCTACGAAGAATTCGAAAATTGGGTGTCTGATTGGTTTGCTTCAAAAGACGAACATTTCTATTGGTGTGGTGTCCACAAATTGCCAGAAAGGTGGTCAAAATGTATAGAAAGCAATGGTCAGTACTTTGAATAAATTGTTTTTACTTTTCAATTCAAAATTAGTGTTCCATTTTCACAAAAAAAAACGCTCATTTCATACCGGTACACCTGGTAGTCCCTGACACATGAGCCACACCCTGGGCAATTATTTGTCGGAGCCCTGATAAAGTGGTTTCCTGGGACTGTCTCAACGACTGCCCATATCAAACATTCATTCAGTAGTGCTGGACAGGCAAATGCCGGGATGGTTCCTCTGAAAGGGCACGGCCGACTTCCTTCCCCATCCTTCCCTAATCCGAGCTTGTGCTCCCTCTCTAATGACCTCGATGTCGACGGGACGTTGAACACTAATCTCTTCCTCCTCCTCCTCCACCTCCCCCACCGCAGTGCTGGACGCGGCGGTGGCGGCGGCGGAGGTTCTGCAACAGCGGCGGAGGGGGTGAATTGGACGGTGGCGGAGGCGGCACTGAAAATGACACGTGCTTGCTCTGACTCCCTTATGAAGAAGATATATGTCACTTTACTAGTTTGTTGGATAGGACATGGGTGGGTGGGGGCTGTGACTGAAACAATTCTTTAGCAAAGACACACTGTGATATATTCGTTTTAGGTGCGCTGCAAGTGACAGCACAAAATTTTGCATGTAAGTGCCATCTGTATACCTTAAACTCGGCCTGTATGGCGTTCAAGCCAATAGACGGCATTACCCACAAAGGTATTCTCTCTGTGAACTCACCTTCTACAGTATTTACAAGTTCTACAGTTATGTGCACTGACACAGAGGGGTATACAGAAAGCTATACACTCCTTCACTCGGTACATTGTAACACTATTTTTGTTCAAATAGTCTACATACTCATAGTAAACGGCTCTTACATATGGTTGTCAACAGCATAATTGTCTGTAGCAATCATTATTGCACCGTACATGTCATTAAATCGTACAACACTCAAATATTTTAAGTACATAGTCCCATGAAGCTAATTGTAGAGTGGTCTCATTGTACATAACAACTATGGTGACTATACATCCTAATATTTGAACGTCATTTGGTGTATAGGAAGGATCATACTCGTCCGTCATCTTATTCTTTATGTAATCCATTTTACCGTTCAAATATTGCCATTTGTACTAAGCATATTGAAATTTAGAATCAACACATTCTACATTTTCAACTTCAGTAACCACGGCAAAGTCATTAGCTGGATCCAGATCCACACTTATTCGTTTAGATCTACTTACAGCAACGTTACATATGCTGGCGAACAGTAGTAATCTTGATGCGGGACCTGCCTGTGCTTTTGAGAGCAGTGGCAGCTCCAGGCATAGCAGATGCTGCTGAGGCTGTAGCAGTGGCGAAATATACTCGTAGGTGAACTAACGTGACTGCTGTGGCGGTGGTACAGTATAGCTGCACAATACAAGGTCTGATAAATCCGGAAACTCATGCTTCAAATGGTTCAAATGGCTCTGAGCACTATGGGACTTAACTTCTAAGGTCATCAGTCCCCTAGAACTTAGAACTACTTAAACCTAACTAACCTAAGGACAGCACACACATCCATGACTGGTCGCTCGGTTCCAGACTGTAGCGCCTAGAATCGCTCGACCACCCCGGCCGGCAGGAAAACTCATCTGGGGCTGGTGCTTCTGTAGCAATGTGGCCAATAGAAAGTTTATTTGTTAATAATAATAGAAATAATTATACACTCCTGGAAATTGAAATAAGAACACCGTGAATTCATTGTCCCAGGAAGGGGAAACTTTATTGACACATTCCTGGGGTCAGATACATCACATGATCACACTGACAGAACCACAGGCACATAGACACAGGCAACAGAGCATGCACAATGTCGGCACTAGTACAGTGTATATCCACCTTTCGCAGCAATGCAGGCTGCTATTCTCCCATGGAGACGATCGTAGAGATGCTGGATGTAGTCCTGTGGAACGGCTTGCCATGCCATTTCCACCTGGCGCCTCAGTTGGACCAGCGTTCGTGCTGGACGTGCAGACCGCGTGAGACGACGCTTCATCCAGTCCCAAACATGCTCAATGGGGGACAGATCCGGAGATCTTGCTGGCCAGGGTAGTTGACTTACACCTTCTAGAGCACGTTGGGTGGCACGGGATACATGCGGACGTGCATTGTCCTGTTGGAACAGCAAGTTCCCTTGCAGGTCTAGGAATGGTACAACGATGGGTTCGATGACGGTTTGGATGTACCGTGCACTATTCAGTGTCCCCTCGACGATCACCAGTGGTGTACGGCCAGTGTAGGAGATCGCTCCCCACACCATGATGCCGGGTGTTGGCCCTGTGTGCCTCGGTCGTATGCAGTCCTGATTGTGGCGCTCACCTGCATGGCGCCAAACACGCATACGACCATCATTGGCACCAAGGCAGAAGCGACTCTCATCGCTGAAGACGACACGTCTCCATTCGTCCCTCCATTCACGCCTGTCGCGACACCACTGGAGGCGGGCTGCACGATGTTGGGGCGTGAGCGGAAGACGGCCTAACGGTGTGCGGGACCGTAGCCCAGCTTCATGGAGACGTTTGCGAATGGTCCACGCCGATACCCCAGGAGCAACAGCGTCCCTAATTTGCTGGGAAGTGGCGGTGCGGTCCCCTACAGCACTGCGTAGGATCCTACGGTCTTGGCGTGCATCCGTGCGTCGCTGCGGTCCGGTCCCAGGTCGACGGGCACGTGCACCTTCCGCCGACCACTGGCGACAACATTGATGTACTGTGGAGACCTCACGCCCCACGTGTTGAGCAATTCGGCGGTACGTCCACCCGGCCTCCCGCATGCCCACTATACGCCCTCGCTCAAAGTCCGTCAACTGCACATACGGTTCACGTCCACGCTGTCGCGGCATGCTACCAGTGTTAAAGACTGCGATGGAGCTCCGTATGCCACGACGAACTGGCTGACACTGACGGCGGCGGTGCACAAATGCTGCGCAGCTAGCGCCATTCGACGGCCAACACCGCGGTTCCTGGTGTGTCCGCTGTGCCGTGCGTGTGATCATTGCTTGTACAGCCCTCTCGCAGTGTCTGGAGCAAGTATGGTGGGTCTGAAACACCGGTGTCAATGTGTTCTTTTTTCCATTTCCAGGAGTGTATTATTATGTGACACACTTACTTTCAGTCTTCTTCCTCTTGTGTCCGGCGGCACTGGCTGGTCTCTGCTGCTGCTGGCACTTCATCGTCCTCTCACTAAAGATCGGGGGGGGGGGGGGGGGGGGGGGGGGGAGGGGCCTGGGCAGCAAGATTCATAATAAAACAAGGGAAGCAGAAGAGAGAGCTCGATTCTTATTGGTCCATTATGTTTACCTCCATTTAATTGTCCTCCCACTGGCTGAGAGCTTCAGAGAGGGGTTTCCTCCCGTTTCATGTCATCTGACTACTATCACGCAATTGCCTAAGGCTTATGGGGTTCCTCTGACAGACCTTCATAAATTCCCGGCTGTCCCCCGTAACATGACTCCAGATGCGTGTCCTGACACCAGATGTGGTAAGAATGGTATGTTGTTGAATACCCAGTGACAACCTACTGCCTTAACTTTGTGTGACTTTGACACACAGGAAATGGGACCACAAGCAATAGAATGCAGAGTCAACGTTTACACATAAATATGAAGTTAAAAATGTACCAGAAGTAGTGGACAGTACTTGTAAGCTCCTCCTCCTTCTTCGAAACACGACAGTTCATTTCATTATAAGGCAATCGTACCATCTGAAGAGAGGTAACTTACAAACAGATCATACAAGTCAACCGATGAAATCAAGTGCCTCTGGTTGGCTTCTTCTGCTTTTCTCTTCCATTGCCACTGTCTCCTGTCTCTCATTTACAATATCTCCTGTATTTACAATATATCCCGCTGCCACTGTCTGCTCTCTCATTTACTGTGCCTCCTTTTGTCTTTCATTCCCACTATCACTGTCTCCACTGTACCTCGGCAGCTCAAAACTTCTGGGGTGGTCCAACTTATTTTGTCTCTCCCAATTTCGGTCCAAAATGCTGTCTTCCCTATACCTACGTGTTAAATTTCACGGTCTCGGAGCTTCCACATCCCCCTCCCCCTCTCCCCACCCCAAAGCTCATGTATGGCCTCCGCTCATCTATATTTTTCGTTTACATTGTCTCCCCTCTCTTTTGCTCCCACTGCTTCTGTCTCCATCCATCTCTCTTTCCCTCTTACTGCCACTGTCTCTCACTGGCCATCAGTATCTCCTCTCTCATTGACCCTCACTGTTATTGCCTTCATCCATATCTCTTTCTCTTTCACTGCCACTTTCTATCTCCTACCGTCACTATCTCCTCTCTCTTTCTCTTCCAGCGACAGTGTCTCCTCTCTCTTTCACCCTTACTGTCTCTCTACTGGTCTCTTTCAGGACAAAAAAGCGCATATGTTTGAATGCCAAAATTTTTGGTGAGGAAGGCGGAATGAGAACTGAGGCAGCTGGTTCCCCACTTTTCTTCAGTCTTTTCAACAGAAACATATTCACCTTTTTTGTGCTACGACAAGAGCATTTTTCGGCTGATTCCCTTCTCGCATAAAACGAATTCTATTGGTCAGTAAAGATTTCACAGTTTATTCATATATGTACTTCGACACAGTTATATACTTTGACACATATAAACAACAAATAAGTATGTGTTACATACGAGTAAGGTTAACACAAAATCGTTTGCTTTACATTTTTTGTACATACTTTGCTCATCGATCGCAATTCATCGGAAACGACGTGTATGTTATTTGTGTATTAAAAGAGTAACAATGTTATTAGAATTATTTTGCTACATAGTCTTTAGGCTACACCTTCAGTGTACCAAAGAATGCGCTGTTTGATTTGCGAGTGCAAAGAATTTCGTACATCTACATCTACATGATTACTCTGCAATTCACATTTAAGTGCTTGCCAGAGGGTTCATCGAACCACGATCATACTATCTCCCTACCATTCCACTGCCGAACAGCGCGTGGGAGTAATCGAATTCCAACGCATTTCTTTTGGAACTCATGTGGATCACCTCACACTTATCGTTATTTAGCGTCAACTGTCACCTGCCACACCATACAGCAATCTTTTCTAAATCGCTTTGCAACTGATCTGGTCTTCGGATGACCTTACTAGACGGTGCTGAAGCCTCCAGGTAGCACCATCGAATACTTCCATCTCAAGATAGGCTGTATAGACGTGAAGTGCCCCTTACACATGACAGCATGTCATAAAGTTTTATTGGTGAAAAACCTCTGAATGAAAATAGTTTGGTCACCTCAGAACCCTTGCGACGAGCCCAGAACCCTTGCCAAGTGTTCACTGTGTCAATTAAAACTGCAGTTACACCTCAAACCGGATATTACGTGTTTATTTTATGTGCATAAATACTTTAATTTTGAATCTCAGGATCTCGCTGCTAATGAAATCGATAAAAGGTTCAAGGTTCTGCCGAGAACATGACCTCTAGCACATATGGTAAAATTTCGATGATTTGTCATGAGTATAAATTACAGAAGTTGCCATCCCCACAACTGATACTTTTGGTACCCAAAAACCATTGTTTTTTGGGTGTATTCTGATAACAAGCAAATAGTATTTAAAACTGGAAAATGACATTTCTAGACAAATGAAGAATATGGAGTTAAAATTTGAGCTATTTGCGATGGTTAGTTATTTAGATAATTGCGGTCCATTGTGCAAAGAGTGGCTAAACACCGGATTTTGCGGTTTTCTTGGGAACCACCCATAAACAAACGGTACTTTCATAAGGCCCACCATAGACTACAGCTAATGCAAAACAACCAACCGATTCGTTCAATTTGCCTGGGCGAGAGGAACTGTGTAATGTTTAAATTTTACCCTATACTGCAGGATAGTTACAGTATGCTCGTTCTTCCTATAATTCACAAATGGTCGTTAGGCCAAGAGCTATTCAAAACACTTGACCTCTTATCTCCGTGATCCACAGAACCCGAGATAAGACACCCTGGAAAACGGCAGTATTGCGAGCGGCTGTTTGGAACATATTGATATCAAGCGCTGTCGTGTTCTGATGATTGAGCGTGCTTGCTATTTCAGCCAAGGTCGGACTACACGACGTGTCAGAACAGCCAGAAAAGATGTGTAACAACAAAAAAATGCTAGAAGATAAGGCTCACCGAGTCGATTTTCATACACGTATTTAAAAAGCTCCGAATTTATTTTGCCTTCTATTGAGCACTTTCTGTTTGTCGTGGAGACCATTACATCTTCCAGTTCTTCCAAGGAGACAGAATCTGCATTTACGTCTAACTGAGCCGATACAATACTTTCTACTTTCCCTGCGCATGAGTTTTGGAAGTAATATAGCCATGTTTTGTCGCAGATGTTATTCCGTTGTAGGGTATCATTCTTCTCTTTATTGAGAGTTTTTAATATCGTATGTGCGTGGTGTTTGCTCTTTCGGACTTGTCCGAAAGAACAGATACTATTTTGATACAGCAGCCATTAAGAATTATAGTACAAAGGAATTATTTACATTGTCTGCGAGTGGGCATTATTGAAAACAATCGGAAAAGTTGAAAATTTGTGCCAAATAGGGATTCGAGACTGGATCTCCTGTTTGCTTTTTTTTCCAATTTGGTTTATTTGTCACCACAGATTACAATACAATACCACGTATTAGAAAACTTTAAGTAGTCCAAAACATACATATAAGTTGTATCGTGGCCAAAATATAACTAATTACAGTATTAATATCAATCATTCATATATTACTCATTTTGTCTCTATGAATAATGATAATGGTCTCATGGCACGTAAAGGCTTCGGGCTCCTCCTTGCGATGACGGTCGCCCAGGCGAAGATTCGATACGGTGAAGGTGAATTTTGCGCGAAGAATAACCGTTAGCTTGTGTATCAGTTGCCCTTCCTAGCTACAGCTGTAAAAATGTTTCCTCCGGGCCGAATTCAAACTGGCGACCCATGGATTTCTGCTTGCAGAGCCTTTACAGTCCACAATCCATCTAAATTCTTCAAATCTTAGTTCGAGTGTGTCCGCCCACGGTAGCTGAGTGGAAGCCGGCACGGTAGCTCAGCGTGTTCGGTCAGAGGGTTAGCTGCCCTCTGTTATAAGAAAACTGAGTTAATCGATCAACAACGAACTTCAACGGATGTCTTACGACGTCCGCCCCGAGCAGATGCAACGAACCAAAGCGAACAAAATGAGATTGAAAAAAAAAAAAAAAAAAGGTGGTCTGCGCGACAGAATGTCAATCATAAAGGCCCGGGTTCGATTCCCGTCTGGATCGGAGCTTTTTCTCCACTCAGGGACTGGGTGTTGTGTTGTCCTACTCATCATCATTTCGTCCCCACCGATGCGCAAGTTGCCGAAGTGGTGTCAAATCGAAAGACTTGCACCCGGCGAACGGTCTACCCGACGGGAAGCCCTAGTCACACGACATTTATATTTTTTTATTCGAGTTTTATTTTCGTTCTAAGTACTTTATCATTTTCGTATTTAATTACTTGCAGTGTCACCTGGCCAGCGTGCAAGGGATGACATTTCAGGGTTCTGCTGAGGCCTTCACGGATACCGTACCGGCCTCGTCGCCCACGAAGTCTTCACCGTACTTCGTCCTCAGAAGAAATCCCCTGCTTGTACCCATCACCCCTACACTCTCCACAGCAATAAATTGAGCAGCTACATGTTTCTTATCCTACACCCGACTTTTTGAAGTGGATGTTTGGCATATTTCCAAATTTTAGTATGTGATTTTTTAATGAGAGTGTGCGAAGATACTTTTTTTCGATATATGTTTGGAACTCCAGTAGGCTGTCACCTCCTTTCTGGTTACTAATGTAATTGACATAATTCCCGAAAATCCACATTACGGTGTTATTTTTCATGCCGGGATAAGCTACCTGATCTGGGACCAACAATTCGGAGATTTCTACATATTTACTATCAGTTCGTTTTAGCAAAGTTAGTTTTCTTTTGATGTCCTTCCATACATCTAAATAGCGACCACATGTAAATCTGCGTGAGTGAGTGTCTCAAGTGGGCATTTTTGACATAGATTTGTGTCGCGTACACCAATAGCATTAAGTTTCTCGTTTGTACTTATCACATTATTTACGACTCCGTACCAGGAGTCCTTCACCTCGCTTGATAAAACATTTGTGGTGAGATTTTTCCAGACTGTCTTGTAATTTTTATCTGGATATTTCTGTTCAGTTTTGTTCCGTTTCTTGTTCTACATTATCATTTCTACGATCAAACGGTTGTTTGTATCTGATTGGTTTCTTCGCTTGATTCTGATATAGCCGAGTTCGATGTAAAATTGTCGTAATTTTTTTAAATTAGGATTGATCGATGCGACATTCGTCGGCGGTCGAGGCTAGGCAGATGCGCTGACCACTGCTCCATCCGGACACAATGGTCACAGGAACTGCTTGAATTACCCTAGCATGCCTCCCGTCAGACACAAATTCTCAGCTTATATCACAATTTACTCATGTACTGCCTCTGCTCATTAGCCTCATTGCTCGAGACGGCCAATGATCTCTTCAGTGTAAATGCACACCTCGTTCGAACTCTTACGGGGATCGGCGAAATGTCGCGAGTAAAGAGGATAATTGCTAAGGTGTACTACATTGGTGGCGGTGGATAAGTTGAGAATTTGGGTCTAACAGGAGGCTTGCTAGTGTAGTGCGTGCAGTTACGATTACCACTGTTCCCGGATGGGGCAGTGATCAGCACATCTACCTAGAGAGCAGGAGATCTGGGTTCAAATTCTGGTCTGGCACAAATTTTCAACTTCCACCATCGTTTTAAATCAATGCCCATTCGTAGCCAATACCTGTAATTTCTTCATATGGTGCATTATTTGTTGCATTCCCGATTTTTGAGACATACTTTTCAGTAATTGCTTCTGCATTTACAGTCACCATGGACGAATCTGCCATAAATGCAGCAGTGCATTATTTGTCAAACTATGTTGCAGTCTGCTCCAGTGACACAGGGGAATCTGATTTTGAAATTATTTTGAATTAAGTCGCAGTGTAATACCACTACAAACCAATTGGTGGAACTTACATTATTATTATATGCTTGTTAAATACTGTCATATTTTCCATTTATTGGCATGGGACTTGTTTTAATGTTTTATGAATATGCATTCCACAGTAATTCATACACTTGACAACTGGAAAATGTTTCCGCGTGTTATAACTCGGTCATTTCTTAACATTTCATCTTGGGTACTTAAATAGGGAACCTTTTAGTGATTCACTTGTATGTGTGTGTGTGTGTGTGTGTTAATCATGCAATGGCGTATACATATATATATATATATATATATACAAGTGAATCACTAAAAGGTTCCTTATTTAAATACCCAAGATGAAATGTTAAGAAATGACCCGAGTTATAACACGCGGAAACATTTTCCAGTTGTCAAGTGTATGAATTATCCGTGGAATGCACATTCATAAAACATTAAAACATATATATATATGTCAACACAAGCACCAAAGTCAACATTACTTTACTTCAATTGGGCCAACTCGCGGTGAATCGAGGAAGTACAGTACATACTCATGAAACTAAAATGAGCTCTAACATATAAAGTAAGCGTTTCCGGACACATGTCCACATAACATCTTTTCTTTATTTGTGTGTGAGGAATGTTTCCTGAAAGTTTGGCCGTACCTTTTTGTAACACCCTGTATATGAGGTGCATTCAAGTTCTAAGGCCTCCGATTTTTTTTCTAATTAACTACTCACCCGAAATCGATGAAACTGGCGTTACTTCTCGACGTAATCGCCCTGCAGACGTACACATTTTTCACAACGCTGACGCCATGATTCCATGGCAGCGGCGAAGGCTTCTTTAGGAGTCTGTTTTGACCACTGGAAAGTCGCTGAGGCAATAGCAGCACGGCTGGTGAATGTGCGGCCGCGGAGAGTGTCTTTCATTGTTGGAAAAAGCCGAAAGTCACTAGGAGCCAGGTCAGGTGAGTAGGGAGCATGAGGAATCACTTCAAAGTTGTTATCACGAAGAAACTGTTGCGTAACGTTAGCTCGATGTGCGGGTGCGTTGTCTTGGTGGAACAGCACACACGCAGCCCTTCCCGGACGTTTTTGTTGCAGTGCAGGAATGAATTTGTTCTTCAAAACATTTTCGTAGGATGCACCTGTTGCCGTAGTGCTCTTTGGAACGCAATGGGTAAGGATTACGCCCTCGCTGTCCCAGAACATGGACACCATCATTTTTTCAGCACTGGCGGTTACCCGAAATTTTTTTGGTGGCGGTGAATCTGTGTGCTTCCATTGAGCTGACTGGCGCTTTGTTTCTGGATTGAAAAATGGCATCCACGTCTCATCCATTGTCACAACCGACGAAAAGAAAGTTCCATTCATGCTGTCATTGCGCGTCAACATTGCTTGGCAACATGCCACACGGGCAGCCATGTGGTCATCCGTCAGCATTCGTGGCACCCACCTGGATGACACTTTTCGCATTTTCAGGTCGTCATGCAGGATTGTGTGCACAGAACCCACAGAAATGCCAACTCTGGGGGCGATCTGTTCAACAGTCATTCGGCGATCCCCCAAAACAATTCTCTCCACTTTCTCGATCATGTCATCAGACCGGCTTGTGCGAGCCTGAGGTTGTTTCAGTTTGCTGTCACACGATGTTCTGCCTTCATTAAACTGTCACACCCACGAACGCACTTTTGACACATCCATAACTCCATCACCACATGTCTCCTTCAACTGTCGATGAATTTCAATTGGTTTCACACCACGCAAATTCAGGAAACGAATGATTGCACGCTGTTCAAGTAAGGAAAATGTCGCCATTTTAAGTATTTAAAACAGTTCTCATTCTCGCCGCTGGCAGTAAAATTCCATCTGCCGTACGGTGCTGCCATCTCTAAGACGTATTGACAATGAACGCGGCCTCATTTTAAAACAATGTGCATGTTTCTGTCTCTTTCCAGTCCGGAGAAAAAAAATCAGAGGCCTTAGAACTTGAATGCACCTCGTAGTACGTGGCTGCGAGCTCGGCTCCAGTCCACAACCAGCAATGGAGGGTGAAACTATCACAATGCCAGCCACTCGTGCTGGCGAAACGTCAGAAAAATCATCAAACTTTAACAATACCAGCACTTGCAAAGTAGATTAGAAATCAGATTAATAATACTTCTCACGCAGCATATGTTCGCTTCATCGGGCAACAACAAAGTTATTGACTGTGGATGGTATTGTCAGAATGGAAATAATGAAGTCACTGTAAAAAAGTCATTAATTTTGGCACTTATCTTGAATGGATTCCCATGTAGATTTCGTCGAAGTTGTTATGGCTCATTTTGTTGATTCTAGGGTAATTCCACTTTGACTGCTAGAAGGTCCAGATCTGTATTTTAGCAATATTTGAAGACCTAACAAATGCGTTTTTCAGGAAATTCTTAATGATCAAACAATCCCAGAGCAGAATAATGGTATGGTAGAAATAATTTTTGACTTAGTGTTCACGATCCACATTTTTATTAAACTTCTTGTAAATTTACATATACTTCTTCTTAATTGTCACATAATAAAGAAAACAGTTTTGTATCAATCTTCATATATTTAATTTCCACTTTAACCAAACACAAGACTTGACTGTTCCTTTACAATGCGAAATAACAAAAGTCAAACAAAGACTGCTCTGTGCGCATTCGCGCCAAAACGGTTAGAATAAGTCAAAGAGTATGACAGTCTCACAGAAATGAATACACACAAGAACCATATCACTGTAATATATCGATACATCGGAGTACCTATACATTACTAAAACCAAATGTGAATTTGGTACGATATTACTGGTATCGGGAACTGGGGTTGGAGTGCCGTAATGGTCACGTAAATAAAGAACCATTACAAGATGAACGTCAGCCGAAGAACTCGAGACAGAAGCCAACAGGCAGTTTGTCAACAAGTGGCCAAGAAAGCCTTAACAATTTTGAATCTACCATGGAAATCCGCCATATAAGAACTTTAAAAATATTGGCATAGATTGTCTCTCGTAGGTATGTAATGCGATCAGAGGAGTGTTATGGCCAAACATCGTGAACGCCCTGTGCACAGATCTAGTTATAAACGCTATTTCGCAATAGCTTCAGCTACAAACTGAAGGAGATTTTCATTCCAGCACTGCAGATCGCCCTGTGGTGTAACCCCTCCAAAGGCAAACAACAACCATACATCCCCGGGGTGCACTGCGGAAATACATTCCAAACTGCTGACGACCTGTCCCACCTCGCTTGTCTGCCCCCATATGCTGTGAATCAACGCTTTACCTGGTCAGGAGCCAAAAAACATAGCTGTCAGCTGGCAAGAGCTGTTTGTTTCGTCAACAAAACAAAGTCAGTCGCCGTTTCGCAGCTATTGGCAATATAATTACCCCTCCCCCCCCCCCCAATGCCCCGCAACAACACATATATATGTGCTTGTGGACATAATAGGGTCATTTCCCTTCTCCAGAGGGTACAAATACTTGTTAACAATAACAGTCCATTCTACCTTCTGGCTTGAAGGTATGCCAGTTACTGGTATATTTGCAGTGACAGTGCCTAAAGAAATCGTCAGCACCTGGATCGCCATATCTTTTTAGTTCTGGCCACAGTGATCAAACTACCAGCTACCATCCCATGAGTAATGGGGTAGCAGAACGACCGTGTAGCTCAAAGCAGCTCTCGTCTGCCGCGAAAGAGCCTGGACCACAAAAAACATTCGGGAGGACGACGGTTCAATCCCGTCTCCGGCCATCTTGATTTAGGTTTTCCGTGATTTCCCTAAATCGTTTCAAGCAAATGCCGGGATGGTTCCTTTGAAAGGGCACGGCCGATTTACTTCCCAATACTTCCCTAACCCGAGCTTGCGCTCCGTCTCTAATGACCTCGTTGTCGACGAGAGGTTAAACACTAACCATCACCACCAGTACGCACAAACACTGCAGCACACAATGCAGTGACTCCTCCAGCCGCACCAGACCATCAAGCATCAAGCAAATATTTTTCACAAGGAGTTACAGATCTTTTCGCACTTTTGGTTGTGTATTGACGCAACTGAGCCGCCGCTGTTTCCTTCTTAGGCTGGGTCATGTCGGTTATTGCAATATGGCTTGCACATCATCGTAATACTGCAAGATGGCGAAGACACAACAGTCTCCGTTGAGAGAGGGAAGCCTGCATACGTTACATACGAAGTGCTTCCGGAGACAACACATGCATTTCCCCCACTTAGCACACCGTTGTGAGAGCAAATCTCAAAGGAAAACTTTCCTGAAACTGTCAGGGAATCAAGATATGGATAATCCAGTTACATCAGCAATATCAGCTTACCAACACCCGAATCTCCACCTCACCTAGATTTTATTACACGAATAGGTCGAAAAATCTAACATACCTACCTTGTACATAGGCTACTGGGCACCCCACTTTCTGGACATATTTTCGACTGGCACACAGAGAAACCTCCGCCAGGGACACTTACTCCAGCACCTGTAGAGCTGCCACTGTAGCCACCTACCACAATGAAGGTCCAACTAAAACGTCGGAACCTTCCAGAGGCTCGTTCGCTCTAACAAGACGGCAGATACCGCCCAAATTCCCTTCAGTTCCCGGCGACTTCGGGTTCCGCAAGCACCCCCTTCAGTCAGCGATAAACAAATGGCCCATCTGTTAGCCTGCGTACTGCAGAGAGCCATAGCACAGTTGCTAATGCCACTTCGACGGAGAAATAGTCCAGCTGTGCTCTGCTCTTGGTGGTATCGACATTTGGTCACTCCCCGTTCCACACTCAAAAGAGGGAGGATTATACGGCGACATATCGTTAGTCACACATCCACAGGGCGATAGGTCGATGTGAGGATTTAGAGTGTGTATGATTCACATCTACAGCTATATTCAGGTTGGTCCATTAATAGTGACTGGCCAAATATCTCACGAAATAAGCATCAAACGAAAAAACTACAAAGACCTATGGCAGCGCCATCTAGCGGGCCAACCATAGCGCCATCTGGTTTCCCCCTTCAAGCTAGACAAGTTTCGTTCTTTGTAGTTTTTTCGTTTGACGCTTATTTCGTGAGATATTTGGCCCGGTCACGATCCATGGACCACCCTGTATATGCTCTGCAAACCACTACGACATGCATGGTAGAGGATACGTCCCGTTGTACCATTTATTATGGTTGTTTCCCGTTCCATTTACTTATGGAGCACAAGAAGAATGATTGTTTGAACGCCTCTGTGCGTGCAGTAATTATTCTAATCTTATCTCACGAGCGCTATATGAGCGATACTTGGAAGGTTGTAGTATATTCCTAGATCATCATTTAAACCGGATCTTGAAGCTTTTTGAATAAACTTTCTCGGGATAGTTTACGTCTATCTCCAGGAGTCTTCCACGTCAGTTCCTTCAGTATTTCTGTGACACTCTCCTATGGATCAAACAAACCTGTGATAATTTGCCCAGGCCATTTCTGTATATGTTCTATGCCCCCTGTTAGCCCTATTTGATAGAAGTACCACACACTTGAGCAATATTCTAGAAAAGGTCACACGAGTGATTTGTAAGAAATCTCATCTGTAGACTGATTGCACTTCCCTAGTATTACACCAATAAACCGAAGTCTACCACCTGCTTTACCCACGGCTGAGCCCAAATAATCGTTCCATTTCAAATCTGTACCCAGATATTTGTATGAGTTGGCCGATTCCAGCACTGACTTATTGATATTATAGACACAGGTTACTACGTTTTTCGTTTTGTGAAGTGCATAGTTTTACATTTTTGAACATTTAAAGAAAGTTTCTAAACGAGCAGTTGGTTTACAACCCCATACTATCAGCATGCTTTTTATGATTCATTGTATCTCTCATGTGTCCTGCCAGTTTTAATATTGTTGCTCCTTAATCCGTCTTTTACAGCAGGGTAAAAGCACAGCCGACGTTACACAAGCCAGAGTCGTGACAAGTGGCAATGCTGTGAAGACAACCTGATGCCAATGCAGGACGGTGTTGGGGGAAATACGAATCATGATAGTTTTGACTTCAGCTGTTGTAAGGTGTGCAACATCTGGTAAAATGTTTTTTCTAGACATCCAAAGACCGCTGCTCTGTCTGAAAGACGAATTTTATTACTGATATGTTGCTATAGAAACGATATTAAAAGATAGCATGAGAGTATAAAGAAACGTAATAAACATATATTACATTTTCATGAGATCCATGATCTATGCGAAACAATTTGAAGAAGAGGGCGTTAATAACAATTAATACTTTTCAATCTTGGCAAGTAAATCAGCAGAACCAAGAACTCGACCAAAATTGCTTGGCAGTGTGATCGAAGAATTTTCCCCAATCTAATCTGAGTTTGAGAAAGATCCTAATAAAAAATACTGAAGCGAGGAAATATGATTAAAAGCTTTAATGGCGTGTGTGAAAATGTACTTAAGATTGTAGGAAGTGTCAAGTTGTACCATACTGGAATGAACGAATCATTATGTTTCTACATGTTATCAGTGGAAAGAATTCCAAAATTTCAAACTAGTATAAATATTGGCAGTTGTACAATTGTTACTTTCTTGCACAGTTCAGTTGAAAACAAGTCAAATAAATGTATATTCAAGTAATAAGTAATCACAGAAACTGTGGCGATAAAACAATGTTAAGTGAAGTACACAGCTTACTGATTTCAAATAACACCACAAGAAACTTTATTCAACCACAAAAAATTTAAAAACGTTACGTAAATAGAAGTTGTGTTTATATTGCCTATGTTTTCCTACTTTCCGTAACTGTTTTTTGCTTTGAGTAATTGCTTCTGGATGTACAAACATCTGGAATGAATCTATCGAAATAGCTCATCAGAGGAGTGTTGTTTGTCAGAACAGATATCTCACTACGTCTTACCGTTTACATTGAGAAAAATGATTATGAAATTTCTTTGAAAGTAGAGGTTGTGTAATAACATTAAAAACAACATGGTTGATCACACATTAAATACATGATAGTAGTTTGTCATCATTTATTACACTTGCTGCCACGAAAAAATTGTCTTTCATGTGTTACGTAATCATACGAGTACATACTGCAACTGTACTTAACAGCTGCACGATTTTAGTTCTCATGTAACATAATTTTCGTCATTTGTTAAAATTCCATTTTCACCCATTTAAAGGGGAGTAGTATTACTGATTCATTCTTTTGCACATGTTTTAATCGTAGAGTCGGTTTTTGCTCGACTTTGACTGACTGACTTTTGCTTGGACGTGCTCATAACCAGGGCTAGTAATCAACCATTCATCTGGAGTATAAGAACTTTATTGTGGGTGCGTCGTCTACCGACACCCTTCCTAGACAATAGAAACGAGATGTATTTTAATGTACCGACCGGCCATCCTGATTTAGGTTTTCCGTGATTTCCCTAAATCACTCCAGGCAAATGCCGGGATGGTTCCTTTGAAAGGGCACGGCCGACTTCCTTCCCCGTCCTTCCCTAATCCGGTGAGACCGATGACCTCGCAGTCTGGTCTCTTCCCCCAAAACAACCCCCCCCCCCCTTGCACAAAACAGAATTCTTCGTCGAAGGGAACTAGTTAACAAAGCCACTAATAACAATAAGACAGCAAGGAGCAAACAACAAGACATGAGAATTCATAAAGCAAGGAATAAAGGGGATATATAGAGTAAGCATATAACACATGAAAAACATGTAGCCTCTGACGGCTGGGTGTGCAACCGCTTTCAGGGGGGACTCGCATTCAGGAGGACGATGGTTCAAACTGGCATCAGGTCATCCCGATCTAGATTTTCTGTAATTTCCCTAAATCACTCCAGGCAAATGCCGGGATAGTTCCTTTGAAAGGGCTCGGCTGATTTCCTTCCCATCTTTGACACAATCTGAGGCTGTGCTCCATCTCTAGCGACCTCGGTGTCGGCAGGACATTAAACCCAATCTTCCTTCCTTCCTTATTGGAACTGCTTTGACAGCCTTAGTTCACTTGACTACATCACGGGACACTGCACCACCAACACTATGCAAACACATCATTTTGCACTAGAGCTTGACATCACTCATGTCAAACGCCATTATCAGCCCCCTCAGCGGAATTGGAGCGTCGGTGTCAACTAAACAAGCAGGTAAATTAACACGACATCCGGAACTGGTTGCCCAAGCCGGTGGTTGTTCTGCATCAGGTATTTGCAGCGGCTGCAGTACTTGTGGCTGGGTCTCAGACTCTAGAAGATTCTGATGTCCTCCTGGGATTGCGGATGATAATGTCTTATGGAATATCTACACAGGTTTCACTCTGTTGAAGGAAACGGTAGTTGCCTTGCCATTCACCCAGATGTCCAACATCCACGCACCTTTCCATAACACTCGACAGAGCCAGTGTACAGAGGTTGCAATAATGGTTTCACGCTGTCGGTACAGAGCATGACATGATAACAGCTGTCTCGATCTTAACGAATACAAAAAGGTGATGAGCCATGACAGGAAGTCTTCGAAGGCTGAGTCTGAGCGATATGATCCCTCAGATGATGTACGAATTTTGGATGGTCGTGTGTAGATGAATGCAGGGCATCAGCGTCGATGAATTTGCCTGGAAGACATCTCCATGGCCGAAGAATCAATGTCGGGTTTATATGTGGTTCGCGAGTGAAGGAGGACAGAAGGAAGAACCAATGTCCAAGTTGTGTCATGGTACATGAGGGCTGCCTTCAGTGAGCGATGCCGGAGCTCAATTATGCCATTCCTAGAGGGGTGGTAACTGGTGATCTTGTAGTAGACGTACCCGCAAAACTTGGGAAGCTGTCTGAACAAGTCCAACTCAAACTACCGATCGTGACATTAGTGATACATAGAGGGCTACCGCATCTCACTATCCATGCTGACGCAAATGTGGAGAGCAATATTTCAGCAGCAATATTGTCAAATGGGCACCATCGATGGGCACCACCTCTGGCAAGCAGGTGAAACGATCTATCATGGTCAATAAATAACGTTGACCATTCGACGGAGGAAGTGGTCCCTCTACAGCAAGGCGAAAATGCGCGAAACGTATGGCTGCATTCGGAATATCACCGACTGGCGCATGCACGCGGCGAAACACCGTACACCGTTGGCATTGCAGACTTGTTCATGCACATTCTCGACAGACTTATTGCATCCCCGGGCAAACAAAGCGTTGAAACATCAGACGAAAGGTGGGACTGATTCCTGGAAGGCACATGTTGTGGATGCTGTCAAAAGTTTGTCTTCTGAACGCTGATGGAAGAAGCATGCGAATTCTTATCATGGAGACGCAACAATACAGCCTGGCATCTTCTCCTGGAATGTCGATGAGTTGCAATCATAATGCTGACATAGCGTCGTTGACGAGCGTCGAGAGCTCTTCATCATCTTTTTGTGACTGTAGCGCTTTTCACACTGTTGATATGCGAAAGACATTCACCCACCACGTTATCAGTGCCCAGAATATGCTTAATGTCAGTAAATTGAGCTGTAAATTCGAGACTGTTGTATTGGCGAGGAGAGCAGTTGACGCTGTTATGCTTAAATGCATAGATCAACGGCTTATGGTCAGTGAAGATTGTAAACGCTCACCCCTCAGTCTGCAGTTGAAAGTATTTAACACCCTCGCATACGGCCAAGACCTCTTTGTCTGAGATAAGGACAGTTTGTGAGAGGAATATGCCAGCCATGAGCCCTCTGACCATTCTTGTAGGGCTGCATTGATGGCCATCTGGTCTGCATCCACCACTAACTTTAGGGGCACATCAAGTTTGGGAAGTGCAAGGAGTGCTGCGTCAGCCATGTTCTGTTTCGCGGCCTCGCCGACACAGTTCCTTGATTGTGGTTGGCCTAGGTATCTGCAGAATTGCTTCAACCTTCTCTCTTAAAGGTACAGAGCCCACAGATGAAATTATGTATCTCAGTAAGGTGTCCTCAATTTGAAACTTCCTGGCAGATCAAAATTGTGTGCTGGACCAAGACTCGAACTCGGGACCTTTGCCTTTCGTGGGCAAGTGCTCTGCCATCCGAGCTACCCATGCTCGACTCACGCCCCATCCTCACAGCTTTACTTCTGCCAGTACCTCGTCTCCTACCTTCCAAACTTTATAGATGCTCTCCTGCAAACCTTGAAGAGCACTCCTGAAAGAAAGGGTATTGCGGAGACATGGCTTATCCACAGCCTTGGTGATGTTTCCAGAATGAGATTTTCACTCTGCAGCGGAGTGTGCTCTGAGCACACGGAGTGTCTCTTCCTGACACATTAAGACTGTGTGCCAGACCGAGACTCGAACTCGGGACCTTTGCCTTTCGCAGCCAAGTGCTCTACCATCTGAGCTACCCAAGCATGACTCACGCCCCGTCGGGGAGCTGCTTCCCGCGAAAGGGAAAGGTCCCGGGTTCGAGTCTCGGTCCGGCACACAGTCTTAATCTGCCAGGAAGTTTCATATCAGTGCACACTCTGCTGCAGTCAAAATCTCATTCTGTATCCTCAGGTTGTTCAAAAACGCACTTAGCAATGTTCAACATGATTCCATAATGCTCCAAACAGTTGAATACTTCCTGTAGGTGTTGTTGTGGGGGGGGGGGGGGCGGCCAAAAACTCGAGCACACCTCCCAGGTACACAAAACAGAATAGAAGGCCTTGAAGGACAGAGTCAATAAACCCTTTCCATGTTTGCACTGCATTCCATAATCCAGATGTAATATACATGCTTTCAAACAGCCCAAATGGCGTTCAGATGCAGTTTTCAGAATGTCTTCTTCCGCCACTGCTGCTGCAATAAGCTATTTTAGAGTCCAATACACTGAAAACCATTGCTCCATGTGATGCTTAATTGTATTCCCATAACAATGGCACAGGATAACAGTATAACTGCTACCACAATAAGTGCATGATAATCACCACATACCAATATCCACCTTTCTTAGGTACCAGGTTTAAGGCAGAGGTCCACAAACAGCTCGATGGCCTGATAGTGCCCTCTTGCAGCATAATATCAAACTCTGCTCGAGCAATGGTGTGGTGGTATGGTGCCAAATGACTAGATCTGCACGACGCTGGCAGTCCATCAATCTTTTCGATACGGTGTACCGTATTGCGTGGTAGCTCATTATGTACTCCTGGTGGTATGGTCAAGTTTGGAAACTGACTTAGTAGAGAAACATACTCACCCTCTTGTGCCTATGTCAACTTTGCACTGTGGGTGGCTGCACTGTGATGAAAACGAATTGTAGTTAGCCTGGTAACACTAATCAGGTGTTTGCCATGTTTGGTAAGAGGTCATAATGTGCCAAGAGATCTATGCGAATTATAGCTTCCATGATGCCTGCAACAGTAAAATTCCAAGTGAATGGATGGTGTAATCCTAAGTTCAAGTCCATTCCCCTGGAGCGTAGGTAGTGATAGTCGAATTGTTGCCAGTTGATAGAAGGCAGTTGGTTTCCTGCAGCAATGCTTCAGAGATCATGGTCTGAACCATTGTCCACCAGGAATTTCAGTCCAGAACTTCCGTCGCTAACGAATAGGCGACGAGATGATGATGGACAGTCGGCTGCATCTATGGCTGACCATCGCCGGCATTTGAATGAAAGCATGGTGCCATACATTTCTGTGCCGAATCTCTGGTGATACCAACACACAGGTTGCTCACCCTGAGAAGACATAGCATTGTTAGCAGACTGACTCCTTGAATGTCTGTGTTTCCATTGCCGCCTTGTGACAAAAGCGTGCCAACCTGTAAGCACAACATTTCCACCTTCACCGCGAGCAAGTTGGAATTGCTGCACACTACTGTCACTGTGGCCATCACACTGCTGCACTGTGCTGCAACTGGTCTAATCTAGGCCGAGCTGATGGCTTGCTGTATACGGTCTCAAATTCTGCCACAGCGTCCAGTGACGTGTTTGTTTGAGATACCGCTATTGTCTTTACCTGTGGTGGTAGTCCACTGATCCACGGAGTGTGCAATGAGATGGCCAGTATGGTGATTGTATATATCTTGCTGCATAGATATGTTACATATTGTAATGGCTTATTATCTATATTATCCTCTTGTAAAAAAAAATTGGCATATTCTACCTTCCTGTGAGGCAGCGACTCTCTGTAGCACTTCCACCTTGAGCTTCTCGTACACAGCGGAGTCACAGTGACGGCGTTTTGCACCTCAGCCACAGAGTGGTGGGTCCAATTGGTTGATTATAAGGGCGAACTTCGAGGCGTCAGCAGTGACTCTGGTGTAGAAGAAATTTGCTTCCACCTATGCAAACCACAAGACTGGGTTATTGGGCTAAAACGGAGGCAAGCAAACTGTTCGTCTTGATATTGCTGGCTCCTCCAACATCCTGTAAACTAGACACAAATCAGCTCCATATCACATCAAGCTCATCACTTGTCGATTTCGCCTCAAATTTGGTGACCAACTTTCGGTTGGACGTGCTTGTAGGCAGAACGAGCAATTAGACACTCGTCTAGAGGTGAAAGAACTTTCTTGTGGGTGCATTGCCTATCGACACCCTTACTAACAAGGGTAACAGTAGACAGCAAGGAGAAAACTACAGGACAGGAAAATTCACAAAACAAGGAATAAAAGAAATGTCTAGAGTAAGTATAAAACATGCAAAAAACGAAATGCCCCTGGAGGCTGGGTGTGGAACTGCTTTCACAGCCACAGTTCACTTGACATCATCATGTGAGATTGAACCACCAGCACTATGCGAACACTTAGCACATGAAGACACTTGTGTGAGACGCTATAGTAGCATAACGTTTATGTATGAGCACAGGACACATCCTGTTACATACAATACTTAACTTCTGCATTGTACACAATTTTCCGCTTTCGTATTTCATAATTTTCGACAAATGTTAAAATTGCATTTGCGGATATTTAAGTGGTAAGATATCGGCGAGTTGCTCTTTTATACAAGTGTTAACCCACACCTGCATGTATTAGAGAGTAAAACTGCTTTGTTGTTTTAACGTAAAATAAGATGTCCATTCTACAAGTCCGGTCGTCTATTTGACAGCTGTGTGGTGTTGACATATTGAATGCTCCACCTTGTGTAGAGTAGTCTGTGGTCAAAGTGAGGAATTACAAGCCCATTCTGCAAGTCTGGTCAATTATTTGACAGCAACACCACAGGCTGATAAAACAGTCGCGACATCACTGCTGTAAAAGTTGTCACCGTTTGACAGCTTGTGCGACACTAGCGCTCCAAACGGCGAGAAAGGAGAATTTCAAATGCATCGTAAGCAAATTGTTTGTTTTGCATCCTCTTCATACGTGATTTACGAAATATTTGAATTATTTTCTTGCCTCACAGAGTTTTTGTAATATCAGAAGACGTAGACGTTTCTAAAAATGATTTTAAAATATGCACAAGTTGGGATAAAAATCATGAATCCAGTGGCAAGCTACAACACATCTGTGAAAACACACTTGTGAAATTGGATAGAACTGCAGCTTACCACGTTTATATCAAAGGAATAAAAAAAACATAGATTCACACATAAGAAGCTCAGTCATGTACCTCTACGCGCAAAATGGATCGACACGCCATTTGTCGTTCTGTAGGCATACTGTGTTTTAGCCCTTGTCCCCTGTTGCCACTGGTACGACCTTCATCTTTATATTATTCTAAGTGGGACAAACAACAGCTAAATAGTGGGAGAAATATGCAGTGCATGTAAATCCCAAGTTCTCAAAGCTAATAACAGTGTTAGAAATGCTGTCATATGTTTACTTTGTCATTAGACACATTTCATCCAGTGACATATTCACTAGTTTATCAGTGTACTTTAAAAGCTGGAATTTGTCACTTACCCCCATTTTATTTGTGTGCCTTCCACATACCTTTGTAATGTACACAGCGATGGAAGCATAAACCATTCTGACAAAACCTGTATGCCTGAGGGTTGTAATATAATAAATTTAGAGCAAACAGCTTATTTTCGTCTTTCCATCTTCAGCACATTTCTCCTTCAGTGGCATGCTAATCTGGCTTAACAACGAGTCAAGGACGTCTGTTTTCAAATATTTGGATCCTGTAGTCTTCAAAATGTGACTGTTCTTCTTCACTTGATCCTTATGCTGCTTTTACTTAAAATGATAGCCACTTTCCATGTTTTTGTATAAAGTCTAGCGATCTGCACATCCTCATACTTCACACGCTTTTGCAAGACACAATTAGTTGCACTTAATCTAACCATTTCATCGTCAAAGCAGGTCTGTGTTGACGACTCAGATGTACCTAGCACTGAGATATAAACAGTTGAATGGCTGCTTCTGTGCCGTAGGACTATTTTACAGCTTTAGACGAATTGTAGAACTTTTTGTACCAGTTTCCTTCTCGTTGTCAGCTGAGGTGGTTTATTTAGGACGTCAAACAGTATGAGTCATCATTCCACACGAGTTTATTATTGTTTGCATTCATGAACTGGTTTTATTTGATGTGCAGCAAACAAAACTTAACATTATATAAAAAGGTAAACAGGATCTTTTTTTAATAAGATCTTCTCGTCTGCTATTCATTAGCCATTTTATGCTCCTAAAACGAAACATTAATCATTAACACACGCGTAGTCTGCAAGCGAATCCCGACGATGCACTTTAATAACATGATGGTATATACCTCTCACGTCTTTAGGAAACCAACGAAAAGACAAATGAGGTGTCTTCTTCTTTTTGTTGATGCAATTTATTGCGCTACAGACGCTACCGTTTCTAAAAACAATGTGCAAACTCAAATAAACAATTACTATTCGCTTTCACAATCGCGCCGAACTCAACAGATTTACTTACTGGCCGATTGGCGCACTGGTGGCTCAGAAGGCAACAAAACTGAAGCGAAGTGTCGCGATTGTTATGTTAAACTGTGGCAATACGATGTTGCCATAGTGGAGGCTCTGGCTTGTTAGAAGTTGGCTTTGGATTCAGTGTGGGGCTGAGCGATGCGATGTTGTGTAGAAGCTCCAATACATACTGGAGAAAACAACAATCCAATCTGGGCGAGCTGTCGTTCTGACCCGATACGCATTTGGTAGTGAGTCATCTTTCCCCTTGCCGAACGAAGTGTGGATTATATGTGTAGATGAAGTGCTTTGACATGGGCACAAGCAAAATGGGAACTGTCAAGCCAGTTAGTAAATAAACAAAGTGAAGTCGCCGGTGTTTGTCCGAAGTAAAAGCATTTGTTTGTAATGCATGAATCAATTAGTTGGCTTAAAAGAAAGATATTTTTCGCATTGTTAGTAGAGAATTGTAAATCTGAAGATGTAGCCTGTGACTTACTGGATACCAGTATATAGATTAGCTGAAAGTGTTGGTTCTGCAAGTTTATGATGTTTTGTCCGCGCTTTTCGATGGCATTATAAATTGTTAATTTAATCCACTCTTTGCTTCTTACACTTCTCTTTTCTAGAATAACTTCAGTTGTACCCCAATCTGCGCATTTTTCGCAATATACGCGGCGCTTATAAACTTGCCATTGTTAAGTGTAATGACACGTATCAGATAAGGACACGTCAGCAAACAACATTAACCACCATCTGCTTCGATTGAAATTCTCAGTAAGTCCAGAAAAACGGTGTATATAATCTGATTCCGACCGTTTTTATTAACTTAGCTCCAAGGTACCCTTCAGTGCTTTGTACCATGTTTGCACCATTATTGTCAGTTGCTTACTGGTAATCATCCGGCATTGTAGTAGTATTAAATACCTTTGATGCCAGAACTCTAAATACTTTCAATTGTCTCCAGCTATTTTCATAAATTCAGCAGTTAAGTCAATTATGTTGCGGACTACAATATTCATAGATGAGTACATTTATGTTTACAGACTTCCTGTTGTGGTAAGGTACTGAAGCTGTAGATTTAAGTTTTATCTACCAAAAAGCGCCTCAGATAATGATCATACTATTTTTCTACACCAATTTTGTGTCTATTTTCCTCCTCTCTTATGTTCCTGCACACCCAAATTACTCTTTCTTCCTAGGTGTAGCTTTCTTGAGTAGTTTAATCCGGAGTATACAGCTTATTAGATTTGTTTGAGGGACTTTATCTTCAGTACTGCCATCTAAACATGAAAATAAACCTGTACTGAATGGAAAAATGTTTAATGAAATAATGTGTCACATCCATACCAATATAAACAAACTATTTTTCAATGAGAAATAGTTGAACTAAAGTAACTGGAATTTTGATATAATAGAACCCATAATTGGAAATTCTTTCCAATTATGGAGATCTCCAAACATGACTGTTTCCTCAGCTTGGATGTTTGGCTTCACTTCGATTTATTGGCAAGGTACCAGAAAAATGCAGTGACCAGCAGCAAATGGATTGTGTCCCAACTCAGATTATTCCTCAAGTGTATGTGGCCTTGTACCACGTAGGACTAAAAGGGGACACTGAACATATTCTATACTATTATCAGAATCACTTTGTGACTGATGCTTCAGCACATCGAGTGGTAGGGGCCAGACACCATCCAATCGCAGTTCTTTCACAAGCATCACACGCTTACCGCATTGCCTGTTTTGTAGGTATGTTTAGCACGTAATGAAGTGATGCTCGCTGCTTGCTGACAACACACTTCTCTGCCACTGCAATATGTCAGTCACAAGAACAACACAAATGATCACATTCTTGGCTCTCAGGAGAAAGTTGCAGAAATGCTGAAATATTTGAATTGGCAGACACTTCAAGATACAAGCCAACAATCAAGCAAAAGCATACATATGAAGTTTATGAAGTGAAGAGTCTAGAGATAATCTACAGCCCCCTATGTATTGCTCCTATAGTGAACACAAAGACAAGATTAGTCTAATTACAATTCACACAGAGATATTTAAGCAACCATTCTTCTTGCACTCCGTATAGAATTGGAACTAATGTGTTACAATGCTGAATGTATGTCATGCATTAAAAAGTAGTTTGCATATTATGAATGTAGATCTAGAATATCACAGTGCTTTATTAGGAATGTTCTCATCGTAGGCAGTATGCCTTGCTTTCTTTTGACCTTTGAGCCAACTTAGTTAGAGGGGAAACTATAGTGTAATATGGACCCCAAAACATGGTGTAACTTTTCATCTTTCACATTAAGAAATCATTACCAGAAGTGATCAGTGACAGAAAAAGTCCAGGGGGCAAAACATGGATTGAACCTTGGACTTTCTAATTTGTACTCTCACACTTATCTACTGAAGTATTTAATATTTAGCGTACAGAAATTGAGCTGGAAAAAAAATTATTTAATTCCAAATATTGTGCAAGTCCATCTGTGGTAATGACAGTGGTGACCATCTAACATTATTCTGCAAGACACATCATTCAGTTGTTTACACATTCATAGTTTCAAGAAATGTATTCATAAAAAAATGCAGAGTTATATTTGAAGTCTGATGGCACTACCAGCGTGTTCTATGTAATAAAAATGTTGCTGACTGGAGTTTTGATGCAGCCACTTCTAAGACATAGAAGAGTTACTTAAACCTACCAATATTGGGCATTGTCTTTGACCTATGTTATAATGATGTTGTGGCATGTGACATTATATGAAAGAAAACAGATCAATGATGTTGTTTGTTTTGCCTGTACATTACCGTTTGGAATGTATGTTGTGGCACCAAACTGAGTAGTAGTGTAGCCCAGCGTCTGTGTTTCGTTGTAGTCTAGGTTTGATTGAAACATGCAGTTTGGTTATTAGGTGATGAAGCTGATGAATGTGATGTCATGATGAGAAAAACTATAATTCTTGATATTATGTGTACATTGTGCACATTTGATTGTGAGAAGTCGTTTATGTCTGCCATCTCGACAACATCCATGGTCAGAGTTAACAGTTTGTGTAGAATGCTTCAGTTAACAATCCAAACAAATGTAAAATCCAGTAATAAGTAGAGAGTAACAACATATATAGGTACTACAAACAGAACTAAGTACTCAAATCCCTGTCTAAAGACAAAGCATCACAAAAGAAAGAAGTAACAACTAAAATACCATGTTGTTGTAGTGGTCTTCAGTCCAGAGACTGGTTTGATACAGCTCTCCATGCTACTCTATCTTGTGCAAGCTTCTTCATCTCCCAGTACCCACTGCAACCTACATCCTTCTGGATCTGCTTAGTGTATTCATCTCTTGGTCTTCCTTTATGATTTTTACCCTCCACGTTGCCCTCAAATACTAAATTGGTGAACTCCTTGATGCCTCAGAACATGTCCTACGAACTGATCCCTTCTTCTAGTCAAGTTGTGCCACAAATTTCTCTTCTCCCCAATTCTATTCAATACCTCCTCATTAGTTATGTGATCTACCCATCCAATCTTCAGCATTCTTCTGTAGCACCACATTTCAAAAGCTTCTATTCTCTTCTTGTCCAAAGTGTTTATTGTCCGTGTTTCACTTCCATACATGGCTACACTCCACACAAATACTTTCAGAAAGGACTTCCTGACACTTAAATATATACTCGATGTTAACAAATTTCTCTTCTTCATAAAAGCTTTCCTTGCCATTGCCAGTCTACATTTTATATCCTCTCTACTT
This sequence comes from Schistocerca cancellata, assembly GCF_023864275.1. Classification (NCBI taxonomy): domain Eukaryota; kingdom Metazoa; phylum Arthropoda; class Insecta; order Orthoptera; family Acrididae; genus Schistocerca; species Schistocerca cancellata. Next base: position 1,011,601,491 of record NC_064626.1, read on the forward strand.
CGGCCATCATCGTTATTTTGCTCCCCAAATAGCAAAACTCATTTACTGCTTTAAGTGTCTCATTTCCTAATCTAATTCCCTCAGCAGAACCCGATTTAATTCAACTACATTCCACTATCTTCGTTTTGCTTTTGTTGATGTTCATCTTATTTCCTCCTTTCAAGACACTGTCCATTCCGTTCAACTGCTCTTCTAAGTCCTTTGCTGTCTCTGACAGAATCACAACATGAACCATGGAACTTGCCATTGGTGGGGAGGCTTGCGTGCCCCAGCGATACAGATAGCTGTACCGTAGGTGGAACCACAACGGAGGGGTATCTGTTGAGAGGCCAGACTAACATGTGGTTCCTGAAGTGGGGCAGCAACGTTTTCAGTAGTTGCAGCGACAACAGTTTGGATGATTGACTGATCTGGCCTTGTAACACTAACCAAAACGGCCTTGCTGTGCTGGTACTGCGAATGGCTGAAAGCAAGGGGAAACTACAGCCACAATTTTTCCTGAGGGCATGCAACTTTACTTTACTAATATACCATACAAGATAGAAATTTCTCTTTCTCTGTAGATATTGTTAATACACTTCTTTTAGTTCTCAGATGATTGAATGTGCGTGTAAATGTGTCAGAATTCTTAGCATCATTACACATTACATAATTTAATTAAAAATAGTTCTACATTATTCATATGCCACATGGAGTCTATTGTACCGATGAAACTACAGTCAGATAAAGTTATAAGAAAACTTAATATTAACAGTTGTCAACAGGCATAGACACAAATCCCATACTGTGTGTTATGTCTTATAATAGGCTTACTGTAATCTTTTTTGCAATAGCTAGCTGTAACTGTTTCAGGTCTCCATCTGTTAGGTGTAGGTTTACAAACTTTTTCTCAAATAAAGTCTTCATTATTCTTTGTAAGAGAGTTATATTATCTCTTTTTCTGAACTTATGCCCTTTTCCTTGAAGAAGAATGAATTGTGAAGGGAAATTATATTTCAGATTTGTTATTAAGAATATTTTCACTACCTTGCATATTCTCGTAGACAGGTAGAGAAATGAATAGCAGGTCATGACAGTTTTTTAGCAGCCTATTTGAGACATTTTAAGAGAATAGAAACATAGTCACAATTGGAAGATGCTGTACACTTCTGCCAGAACTCCAGAATTAATTGTAGCTCAGATTTCACTTGAGTGGCCCATTTCATAGAGTACTCTCAATACAGCATTCAAAGGAGAAATAGTTTCTACTCCTTTTGGGAGCTGTGCCACATTGTAGAAACTATATCTTGCAGACTTACAAATACTCTCAACATGTGCACATACAGACACAACACAATCAGTATGACAGTTTGTTATGTCTCATTGCAAAAAATGTGAATGACTTTACTTTACGAAGGTATTCTTTATTTACCAGATCAGTTATTAACATAAATAATCTAGAAAAATTAGCTTTGTATTTCATATTTTAAACACAATTTATAATAATGCAGTCCACTTTACATATATTGCACAAGCTTTATCTGATAATATCTTAGGCATAGTCTATATCAATTCAGACAGGCTAGGAAAAAATCTTACCTTCATAGTGTTGGATGGTATTGAATTTAACATATATTAAAATGAAGCACTAAGAAAGGAACATGTATTATTTTATTTTCTCTAAAAAAAGAAAATTCTGCTCTGAGGTACAGCTCTCCAAAGATGACGCTGAAGATGCAAATTCTGGAAAAAAATTTAAAATCTCTGGAACAGTTCCAGTTTTTTTTTATTTCAAAGATAATTGCTTTATGGTTACAAAGAAATCCTCCATCTGGACTTATCTGTCAAAGTTCTTTTACTATAGTGTTCTGAACTTTTTTTATAATTTATGGAATTTTTTTTTTTTTTTTCAGGAATGCCAATCCATGAAATTTTGATTTTTTTCTGTTGATTAGTACCATATAGTTCTACATTCCCTGAAAAGGAGAACTTCCACTTTTTAGGTTGAACAGGTTTTATAAACAATTGAAATTTCTGACATACATGAAACCTGTTTTATTACCACATTATCACATAACAGGCTCATAAAAATCGAAACCTAGCCTTATTTAACATAATATTAGTTTTATGAATATAATAGAGGGAAACATTCCACGTGGGAAAAATATATCTAAAAAGAAAGATGATGAGACTTACCAAACAAAAGCGCTGGCAGGTCGATAGACACACAAAAAAAACACAAACATACACACAAAATTCTAGCTTTCGCAACCAACGGTTGCCTCGTCAGGAAAGAGGGAAGGAGAGGGAAATAACATCCGAGACTATGATGGTAACCCTATGCCTGAAGTGATACAGATTATGCCATAAAAGTTTCACCACAATTCTGTTATCTCTGCAAAAACTCATATATGGTGTCACTCAAAAGTATTAATCAGACAGTAATAGGCAAACAAAAACTGTTTAGTATAACACAGTAAATAATACCTTTTTTAAAGTATTAGGTTTCTAGCTAACTGTATATTTAGCCACTCGTGAAGTTCGTCATAAAGAATCCACTACAGGTCAAAAAGAAAAATGAGGTACATAATTATAATGCCAGAAGAAAAAATGATATTTATTACTCCACATGAAGGTTGTCTTTAGCACAAAAATGTGTGCACAGTTATGCAACCAAAATTTTGTATCACTTACGCAGTGATATAAAATGTCTGACACACAGCAAAGTAAAATTTCATAGCAAACAGAAAGCTTCTTGTTGACAACTCCTTATTACCGTATCACTGTAATGTGTAAAAGGTGGTGGGCAGAAATAACTTAACTCACATCTGTATATCTTTTTTTTTCTTTTTGTGAAACAATAAACATCACCTTAGAAATGTTCAGAATGTAATGATGTGTTAAAATTAATTTGAGATGTGAATGTAAAGTGACTCATTCCACATCATTAGGATGCATTGAGCAAAATGGTCCATGCAACATGTAACTAACTAACTGTATTACATTCATCTATAACTGTTTCTCAACACAGGTTTTGACTATAGCAGAGATATGACAATGAATTTTTTAAATGTATTGATACACATAGCAAGGAAACATTTGTTCTTCTTTTTTATATATGTCTTCAGAACGAGGAGTACATAAAACACATTTTTTTTTAAAAACTGGTACTGGCAGAATTGAAGCTGTGAGGGCGGGTCGTAAGTCATGCTTGGGTAGCTCAGATGGTAGAGCATTTGTCCGCGAAAGGCAAAGGTCCCAAGTTTGCGTCTCAGTCCGGCACACAGTTTTAATCTGCCAGGAAGTTTCATATCAGTGCACACTCCTCTGTAGAGTGAAAATCTCGTTCTGGACACATTTTAAAGTTTATCTGTATAGTGGGCCCATAGGCCATGGTATATGGATGAATGAACGAAATCAGCCAACCTCAGTCTCCAGTTATTAGCCCTGTGAAGATATGTTTGAAACTTTGGAGTTCCTCTGTCACGTCAGTAACAGCTAACCAGATATATTTGTAATTATTCTACACTATGAATACAAAAGATAAATGTAATTATGCTTTGAACAAATATTCTATGAGTGATATCAAGAATAACAACAACAATAAAGTCAAGTTCAGTATAACAGCTACATTTAGGCCAAGAAAGAAAATTATCAGTGATTATTATTTAAATGTTCCTTGTGACCAGTGTTGCCCTTCCTTATACATCTTAATGACAAGTGTGTTGTGAACACTCCTCTCTTCCAATGTGACATCAATGTTCAAAGTGTTGCATGAAAAACATTCCTGGTTTGACAAACACAAGCGTCATATTGCACCGTGACTAGCTTGCAAAATCAAGTGCTCTTAATCTCTGACTGGTGTCCACTCGACAAAGCATCTTGAAGAAACTTATGGGCTCTCTTCTGCAGCAAACTGAGGCCATTATCAAGGTCAAAATAGTGTGACAGATTTTTTGGTCCAGTGCTCACTTTTGCAAAATCATTGGACAAATCATGATATCACTGTTTACTTACCAGTCTAGTTTTAACAGTGGTGGGACAGAAACCATCTTGGTGTTTACGTGTGGTAATTTAAGGAAACCACTGAAAATCTGAATCAGGATTACCTAGTGGAGATTAGATCCTCTAACCTTCCATTTTGTCACTTTTTTATCTTTAGTTGATATTCTATGCAATGTATGCTGTCTTTTGTCATCCAGCAGTCATCTAAGTTTTCCTTGTTTTGGGCCAAAAGAGGTACGTCATCTGCAAAGCTTAACATTCGTGTCTGTTTTCTTTGCAATTGTAGTCCTCTTCTGAAATTCTTTCACTTCATTGCTTCTTTGATGTGTAAGTTAATAAACTGTGTGATTTTCTCAATGTGACTTATCTTTCTCAATCGTCCATATTTAGTACTTCCAGTGCCTTCTCTGACTCCCCTTCTGTCAGCATTGTTAACATCTTATTCAATTTTGCATGGTTAAATGCTTTCTCTAGGCCCACAAATATTGTGAAAGTATCTTCAATTTTCAACAATATGAAAAGGATAGGTTGCTACTCATCACATACAGGAGGCATGGAGTTGCAGACTGATTTAGCGGTCATTCTTCCACATCCCTGTTTGCCTCTCATCACCCTCTCTATATGGTAAGTAGCAATCTGTTCTTTTCATGTTGTTAATCCAGCCCAGATTTTCCATTGTCTGATTTTATCCTGAATTTTCTTTTTTCTTCCTTACATTTTCAAGTACAAAGTTAAAATTACTTCTCAGATGTCTTTTCCATTTCTGAAACTAAACTTATTTTCATGCAATATCTCTAAAACTGTTCTTTCTGTCTTGTGCATTATTTTAAACAAAAGTGTGACATGTCAGATTGATTGCCTGATTGCTTCCAATTTTATCTGCTCACACTATCTTAGGAGATGTGATGATAATGCCTACCCTGGTTTCTTTAGCTCCAACAGATTTTAGAAATGCTTAGTTACTTAACCGTGTCCTGCTGTCTCAGCTCTTTTAGCACTTTGTTGAACTGTTTGTTCCACATGACCTTCATCCTCTCAGAATAGTTGTTCTCCATCGTTTAGACATTTGATACACTGCTTCCAGTCTATCTACCCTTAAAAGAGGATTGTCAGGTATACTTCATAGAACACCAAGTTGCTTTACATGTGTCTCGTGTCTATTCCACTTTACCCTGTTTGCGCTTCCTGTTAATTTCAAGTCCTAAGCTGTCAATGCTGCTGTCTCCCTGTTGTGCCCCTAGGATTTTCATATTTTCTTATTTCCTGCATAAGCTGGAGTATTTCCTGATTTATCTCTGGTGTTTATCCCTCTGCTTTGGCTGTCATTAAATTTCCATATCCCATCACATGATTTATCAATATTTGTGTTTTCCTGTGTACTCTCCGTATTTCCTCCTCATCAGCTTGTGACAAGGGCTCACACAGTGGTTCTTAATATTGGTTATATTTCATTATCAGAATAATAATTTAGTCAATGTGTTACCTGTAACTCACTCTGTTAGTCTGTTCCCATCTTTCTTTCATAATAATACCAGTACCGGGTTACCTCAAAGATTGGAAATGAATTGAATCATTCATCTTGTGGAAACTAAATTTTTCAGTCTGCTGCCTTCTTTAACATCCAGTAGAAGTATCAGTGTGGTAATTATATTTTCCATAATTCACTTTTCCATGGCCCCGTCTTTGTAATGCATGACCACTATCTAGGCTGCTTCAATGCAGCACATTGCAGTACCCATACAGTCACTGTGGTAGGTAGTTGCTTAGATGGAAAGCAGTAACTATGAAGGATTATGAGTTACAGCCAAGATACCAGTGAAATCATAGTTTTTGTACAGCAATAGTGAGGAGATCATCAGTTGTAATTCTCAGATGTTTTAAGCTTTTTTAAAAAATAATTAAATGTGGACTGCTGTCTAGGAGGATGTGAGTGAAAACAGAAAAATATATGGCATTTGTTACCCAGTAGAAGATGGACAGGAACCATCCAGCAGTTTCATTGGAGAATATTTCTTCTTTCAAGCTCAGTAGCACACCAGATATATTTCATTTCAAAAAATAAAAACCAATTTACAATATACACTCCTGGAAATAGAAAAAAGAACACATTGACACCGGTGTGTCAGACCCACCATACTTGCTCCGGACACTGCGAGAGGGCTGTACAAGCTATGATCACACGCACGGCACAGCGGACACACCAGGAACCGCGGTGTTGGCCATCGAATGGCGCTAGCTGCGCAGCATTTGTGCACCGCCGCCGTCAGTGTCAGCCAGTTTGCCGTGGCATACAGAGCTCCATCGCAGTCTTTAACACTGGTAGCATGCCGCGACAGCGTGGACGTGAACCGTATGTGCAGTTGACGGACTTTGAGCGAGGGCGTATAGTGGGCATGCGGGAGGCCGGGTGGACGTACCGCCGAATTGCTCAACACTTGGGGCGTGAGGTCTCCACAGTACATCGATGTTGTCGCCAGTGGTCGGCGGAAGGTGCATGTGCCCGTCGACCTGGGACCGGACCGCAGCGACGCACGGATGCACGCCAAGACCGTAGGATCCTACGCAGTGCCGTAGGGGACCGCACCGCCACTTCCCAGCAAATTAGGGACACTGTTGCTCCTGGGGTATCGGCGAGGACCATTCGCAACCGTCTCCATGAAGCTGGGCTACGGTCCCGCACACCGTTAGGCCGTCTTCCGCTCACGCCCCAACATCGTGCAGCCCGCCTCCAGTGGTGTCGCGACAGGCGTGAATGGAGGGACGAATGGAGACGTGTCGTCTTCAGCGATGAGAGTCGCTTCTGCCTTGGTGCCAATGATGGTCGTATGCGTGTTTGGCGCCGTGCAGGTGAGCGCCACAATCAGGACTGCATACGACCGAGGCACACAGGGCCAACACCCGGCATCATGGTGTGGGGAGCGATCTCCTACACTGGCCGTACACCACTGGTGATCGTCGAGGGGACACTGAATAGTGCACCGTACATCCAAACCGTCATTGAACCCATCGTTCTACCATTCCTAAACCGGCAAGGGAACTTGCTGTTCCAACAGGACAATGCACGTCCGCATGTATCCCATGCCACCCAACGTGCTCTAGAAGGTGTAAGTCAACTACCCTGGCCAGCAAGATCTCCGGATCTGTCCCCCATTGAGCATGTTTGGGACTGGATGAAGCGTCGTCTCACGCGGTCTGCACGTCCAGCACGAACGCTGGTCCACCTGAGGTGCCAGGTGGAAATGGCATGGCAAGCCGTTCCACAGGACTACATCCAGCATCTCTACGATCGTCTCCATGGGAGAATAGCAGCCTGCATTGCTGCGAAAGGTGGATATACACTGTACTAGTGCCGACATTGTGCATGCTCTGTTGCCTGTGTCTATGTGCCTGTGGTTCTGTCAGTGTGATCATGTGATGTATCTGACCCCAGGAATGTGTCAATAAAGTTTCCCCTTCCTGGGACAATGAATTCACGGTGTTCTTATTTCAATTTCCAGGAGTGTAGATGGACAAAAATCATTTAGGATTTAATTGTAACCTTTTATTAGAAGTAATGTATGCTACATGAGAGAAGTTTGCATTTTCAATACCATTAAAAGAAAAAGAAACACATAAATATGACAAGAAATATAGCAGCAGCAGTTAGAGAACATCTAAAATCGACAGTAACACAGAAAACATTGTTAACATTCTAGGGAGTTTTTGTGCAACCAGTATATAAGCAATAGGCAAAAATCAATATTTAATCCTCATTTAACCATCTAGACTGTTGTGATATAAATAATCCTAGTTGCGTGCATAATGACGTGTTCAGCAGTCACATTTAATTTGACTTTGTAGAAACTGGAGTGATTTTATTTGAGTTGACAGTGATTTTTAGGTGAAACATTTAGGTACTGCAGATGAAAATGTGCTTTTTCAAAAAACAACATGGCACACAACCTAGGTTATACGTATGCAGGAGTCTGATGTGTCTTAATGCTCCTGGGAAACCTTATACAAACATACTCTCCATAGTGAAGCATTTGAAACTGAAACTTGTGGTTTCTAATAATGGTAATGGTGACTGAGTATATAAGCAATGGGCAAAAATCAATATTTAATCCTCATTTAACCATCTAGACTGTTGTGATATAAATCATCCCAGTTGCGTGCATAATGACATGTTCAGCAGTCACATTTAATTTGGCTTTGTAGAAACTGGAGTGATTTTATTTGAGTTGACAGTGATTTTTAGGTGAAACATTTAGGTACTGCAGATGAAAATACGCTTTTTCAAAAAACATCATGGCACACAACCTAGGTTATATGTATGTAGGAGTCTGATGTGTCTTAATGCTCCTGGGAAACCTTATACAAACATACTCTCCATAGTGAAGCATTTGAAACTGAAACTTGTGGTTTCTAATAATGGTAACGGTGACTGAGTAGAGGTACATTCAAAACAATTTCATTGTGGCGTTGTACATATGTGGAAACACATGTGAAGTTATCAGGAAGCACGTCAATGTATTGATTGTTGTTTACAGGTGACACCCGGCTCATCTACACCCTGCAGAAGAAAGTGATAATTTTTATTTGGCCCTGTTGTGAAATGAACTGTTAAAGTTGGCGTCAACATCGGCTTTTCCACGTCAGCTATTATTCCATCCAATAGCTGTCGTAAGTCCAGGTCAGTCAAAATGAAGTATGGGATCATATGTATGTTTTGTTAAAGTAGTTGGCACTGCAGGGTAATTGTATATATGAAGCAGTATGTACTTGCTGTGAAATGTACCATAACTTTCAAACTTGATTTGTGTAATGTATTCTACCACTTTTTTGTAAGCTTATAATGTACTAGATTATTTGGTTGTAAGAATCACTTACTGCTAGCTTCAGATATTCATTTATGTTTTAATCTGTGACTAGAAACTTTTGCTGTTTCAGAAAAGTTAGACTTAGTGCAGCTTTTTGTGGCATTTCAGTAGAAACATTATTTTAAAATTTTCGGATTTTTCAAAAATGCAAACAAAACTGATGTTTTTGATGATGAAGTCATGGAATAAAGTCATTTTGTTTCATACATTCAGTATTTTAGTTACAAGGAAGTCAGCAATTTGACATTAAAAATGAAGTAGCCCATCCAAAAAGTCTTTTAATACACGTGGTTTCTGGTTCTATCACAATGGCATCAGTGTTAATACTGGATCCATTTTAAAGATATGGCTGTGAATCATTGCTCTATACTTTAGTCTTTGCTGTATTGTTTTCTGCTATCTTATATTGTCCTGCTGTATTAAAATCTTCATGACTTCTCTGGTGATGTTAATTTACATCCCACCTGGAGGTGCAAGGTATAAATTCACTTTGATGATTTGTTGTTGGCACATTAATAGTACAACATAACTCAAATGAGCTGATGCTTGCAGCTGTCAGTCACTATTTACTCAAGGCCTGTCATCAAGTTGCAGAATTATTAGTGCATAAAATTTGGAATTTTCTTCTAATTTTAGTGCATCTGCGTGAATATAATTGACTTCAGCTTGCTTCTGTCAAACAACTTTTTGTGTACTGTTTGCAAGAAATCTTTTATGAGTCATTCTTGTTTGGTGTTGAAGGCACTGTTACTACAATTTTATCATGATGATATGTATTTCAGATCCATTAGAATACTTCTTATTCAAGCAAAGGTGATCAGCTGGTATGAGTTACGTGAGCGCAATAGCCATATAATCAACACATTCAATCAGTTAACCAATAATGTGTAGGTCAGCATTTTAGGAGCTGATCACTCTTTAACATTATTGTTCAACAGCTCTCTAGCAAATCTGATGCTGACTCTCCCTCTGTGAACAACATATTTTTGAAACACTTTATTTTCATTTTCATCTTTTGCCATGTACTAACACCTAAGAAAGTAAACAACACGTAATGCACTAGTAACGTTGTTGAAGGGTGTGAGACAAATACTGCAATAAGAGGGAAATTTCAACCCTCCAAATGCAAATCCCATTTGTGAATTATATAAGAAAGGTACTAAAAGTCACAAAGAAAATAATTTAAAACATTATAAATTTAAAATACATCTGAACTTGAATATTTTTCTAGTCTCCTATGCAAAGAATTTACCATTCTGGTTGAAGAATTTATCATTTATGAACTACACTAACAGCTCATTTTCTGGTTTATTTGTCAAATGATAATACTTTTCTTGTCAGATGTTTTTCAGTGTCCCATCATCTGGAGAAGTGTTGATAGTTAGTTTGTAGGAGATGCTTTCAGTAATTGTGGTGCAGTATGTGGCATATATTTTACGCCCTTTTCCCTTGTAGGTTATGATTTGATGTTTACAGATACCTTGTTCTGTGTTTTACATTCAGATAATAAATTCTAGCTTTTGATTTACTGTGATCAGACAGTGTACTGCAGAAATTCAAAAACTGTGTAGTTGCAATAAAACAAACAGCGGTTATGAAGTTATGTGGTTAGAACCATCTGAAAATTAGTGAAAAACAAGGAAACACTATTGATATTGTACTTGCTTGACTGTTTAATGTGTTTTATTTTTGAAACTGTGTTCATAAATTGGGTGGCTGTGAAGATGTCTTTGGTATGGAGCAAAGGTCCACAATTATATGGTATCCAACAATGATGAGCATTAAATAGATTTGAAAGCAGTTGTTAATATTCATAATCTCATAATTATAAACCTACAAGTGCCATTAGAGTATCTGTTCCACCAGGTATACTAGAAGGAGAGGCAAAAATGCATTTCTGTACCCTGTAGAGAAGTTATTTGGGGAAGAAGTCTTCCACCTACAGATATCTCCCACATGCTTAGAGCTGTTCTAGAGAGTTTTGAAAAATTTAGATTTAAATAAAAAGTAAGTATAAACTGCTAGACCACACAGAAATAAATTATAATTGTGACTGCAGTGTGTTACTGAGAAAAAATTCATTGAGTTTTAGTGGTCCCACAGATTCCATTAAGTGCTGATTTCCTCAGAGATGTCATCATCTTAACACTACTTACATAAAAGAGAAGATTACAGTTTACACAAAGGAAAATTTAGGATGGAATAACAAAAATATAAAAAGGCTAGATTGCTACTCATCGCATAGAGAAGGCATTGAGTAGCAGACAAGTGCAGTGAATAAAGACTGCTAGACATTATTTAATTATTGGACTATACAAAATGCACATTCCACACATGTGTAACAGATACACACACACACACACACACACACACACACACACACACACTCACACTCATACTCACACGGCCACTTTCATCTCCAGGCACAGAGATCCAACTGCAACTGTGCCTGAGGGAGCAGCAATCTTGGGTGGGGTAGGTAGTGGGGGTTCAGAAGAGGTGTGGACCAGAAGGGGAGAGGGATAGCTGGGAAGGGCTGGGAGACGATGTTACCATTGCTTGTGGGAGCACACAGGGACGGGGTAGGGCAGGTAATGGACTGAAAGGTGCAGCATCTGGAGGCTGTGCTTGGGGGAGGGGAGAAAGCAGAAGGAGAAAGGACTGTGCAGGTTTGCTGCTGGCATGGTGGAATGAGTGTGTAGGGCTGAAGGGGCAGAAGCAGGTGGAGGATGGGGACTAATGAAGGTTGAGGACAGGGAGGATACGGGACTGAAGGATATGCTGCAGGGAGAGTTCCTACCTTCACAATTGACTGCAGCCATGTGTGTGTGCATGGGGAGGGAGTGGGGAGACGCGTGTGTGCATGTGTGGTGTGTGTGTGTGTGTGTGTGTGTGTGTGTGTGTGTGTGAGAGAGAGAGAGAGAGAGAGAGAGAGAGAGAGAGAGAGAGAGAGAGAGAGAGAGAGAGAGAGCGGGGGGTGGTTCTGAACACACTTCTTGGATAAGGAATCAATAATTATTGTGTGAAAAGTATTATGTATAAATGCAGTGGCATGTTAAAATTATTGAATTGTCACTTGACAGAAATATTTGATTCGACAAGCTAATAAGAAATAAATTGATAATTAAAGGTGTTTAGTTCATGGTTGTGTGTGGTTTCATTACTGGCACATCAGAACTTCACTACTGGCTTTCTGAGTACCAATGCAAGACACAGTTGTTAAAATATCTCCCACATGTGTTCACAAAAGATGTGTTACTAAACCAATACCAAACACAATTTCATGACATATCCATGCTGCCTTTTGTATCTGCTCCTCTGTTTTCAATGCAGTTTTAACATTTCACCATGTAGGCATGTAATATTATTTCCTCTTAAATGAGGAAATCAGATCTTCAAGTCACCTTCCCATGCAACATTTAAGAACAATAGTTTTGATACAATTTATTTTAGAAAAAAAATAATACTTACTTCCATGGATCTGTTCAATATGAGTTGGCCCATATGTCTAATTCTCACTTTTGTTAAAAAAAGTTCATTTTTCATAAGATATCAGACAAAGTTTATATTAATTTCCAGTTGAGTATATGCTGCTAATAAAAAATATGAGGAGTTCTTGGGCAAATTGCTGCCAGAATATTTTACTGACATACTTAATATTTCAACAAGAGAAAGAACTGTCAACACACGCACACTGATAGACTGCCAGTGGGAGGCTGATGAGCTCTCACTTTATAGCTTTGATCTTCCTCCACCATTTCTGTTGTTAGCTGCAGAGGCAGAAAATGCATTATGCTAGAAGTTAACAACCTGGTGGCACACTCAGTTTGCAATCATTATGCCCAGCATGCCATTGCTACGCCCTTATTGTTTGACATCTGTGTTTTGATTGTTCAGTTTTTGTCTTGATCTCAGCCGCTGTTGAATCAAACAGGAAGCGGGAATCCTGGCCCTTCAATTACTTAACAGACAGCAGAACTAAAGATGAGAATTCAACAAACTGCTAAGTTGAACAGTAAGATTCAGTTAGAAATGGTAGGGTACTAGATAGTGAACTGAGTGTAAAAGGAGTAAGAGTTTCAGCGTAGTGTGTGTGTGTGTGTGTGTGTGTGTGTGTGTGTGTGTGTGTGTGTGTGTGTGTGTGTAGAGGGGAGGGAGGGGGGTAAATCATCTAGGGAAAGGTCTGCTGCATTTAAAAGTGTAAAATGTGTTGCAGTTTTTTATGTCAAATGTACTGTATAAAAATACATACAACATAAAATAACTTTGCAGCATTTGGAAAAAAAAAATTTTTTTGGAGCTTCAGAATCTCGGGACAAACCAACATTTACAATTATTGTTAAAAAAGAAATGTACCCATCTAGTAAGACTGCAACATCATAATTAGTTTGTACAGTTTTTCTTCAACTTTAAAGATATTGTCTCAACTATAAAAGTCTCCCATATCTCTGAACTTTTATTCATTGGTCTTTTTCGGAAATAATTTTGTGCACTTCTCACATACTTTTTGTTACTGTAGGTTCTAGTCATTCTCGCTGATGAAATAGTGTCTGAGAAAGTTGCAGGCAGAGTATAGCAGTTGTCACACAACAAATATGCTGACAGCTGTATTCACGTCTCATAGCAATTGTGCAGCAGGCAAGTAGCTGGATAAGTGTTAACTGTGTGTGTTTGTTCTTAACGAATGCAAATGCTTGGATCAGGAGAGTTTCAGGACACTCATTATCAGATTTTTCATTTTATTGCAAAATTTTAGTTTCTGCAATAAAGAACTGCTGATACACAGAGCTTGGCTCTGCATTTAAACAGTTGTCCTGTGTTTCAGAATAGTAATACAAAATGATATTTATGAACATAAGTTTTATTATCTGCACTAGTCCTCTGCACTTCAATCCCTTTCTGCATGTACATTTTATTATCTTCTTTTTCTCTGTTTGTGTGTGCGTTTGTATGTTAAACCAATGAAAATTCAAGGTGGGTACATGATTTGACTCACTGGCATTGAAAAATCACTTATTTTAGTGTACAGAGCACACCGAGATGAATATAGTATAAGTAGAATGCTTTAAATCTATTGATGAACAACTCTGACTGAACGGGTAATAAAATTCTTATTCTATGTAACTTCAAATATTTTCAAAATTCAGGCTTGTCACTTTAAATTTACATGTCAATGAAAAATACAAAGCAGGATGAAAATTATACAACATTATAGGTTTTGATTACTGCGCATTGTGCTTGAATACTCATGAAACATTTTTAATGGTTGAGAACAGGAGTTGAAATATTGTGTAGAGAATGACTGTGAAATAAGAAGAAATGTGTTTGTGAAATTGTGCAACCCACTGAGTACCTTTATTTTTAATGAGACTTAAAAGAATACACATACACAAACACAAATAATCATCTCTTAGGACAAGTGGGTACACTCCATCCATAGGTGGAGTGGGAAAGCAAAGGACATTTATTTTTTTAAAACAGTAATCAAAAATAAAATAATATTAAATAAAAGTTTTAATTATTCCCATAAAATGTGACAGCAGCATAACAGCAAGAAATAAAAAAAGTTGTTAAATCTTAAGGTTTCTGATTCCAAATGTCTGCCTCTGAAGCAGAGAGGAAAGTGTGAATAAAGTGACAGGGCATTGTGGAGGGAGAAAAATTGGAAACTGTACTAACATCCTGCTTCCACTATGAGAACAAGCCTATTAAAGAAAGGCATTTAGTTCAAAACATCACTTGATTTGTGACTTCAGTCTTTTATGTTGGTAGATAGAGCCTCTTACTTTTCTTTCATGTGCATTCCACCTTTCAGTTTGATGAGCAAGGCCTGTACCTTATTATTTTTAATTATTATAAAATTCCACACTGTCTTTTTATTGGGACAAAATGATTTATTTGCTGTTATTTAGTTCTTCGATTAGGAGCTACCGTAAGACTAAAAGTATTGAATTTCTCATATCAGTTTTCAAGGAGAATAAGGTTAATGTAAGACATGACAGCAACATTTGATTGTATGGAAAATTATTAACAAAATAATGACTATTATAATAAACAGCATAATGAAACAGTTTATTCAAAAATAATTACTCTTAATGCAATATCAAGATTGGCAGGAGTCGTAATGCAATATCAAGTTTGGCACTAGTCCATATAAAGCACATCATCTGATCATGCACAAGAGTTATCTCAAACTGTAAGATCTGTGGTGAAAGGTGACTAGTGGTAAGACAGATAAAGACTAAATGAAATTGAATAAAGGGAGCTACAAAAAGCATCATACATTTACACCTACAGGACTATTCTGCAACTACAATAAAGCACCTAGCAGAGGTTTTATCGAACCACTTTCAAGCTGTTTCTGTACCTTTCTGCTTTTGAACATCTTGAACAGTGCCTTGGAAAAATGAACACTTAAATGTTTCCATGTGAGCTCTGATCTCTGTCATTTTATGACAATGATCTTTTCTCCTTATGTAGGTGGGTGCCAACAAAATATTTTCGCATTCAGAGGAGAAACTTGGTGATTGAAATTTCATGAAGAGATCTTTCCGGAATGAAAAACGCCTTTATTTTAATGATTGACATCCCAACTCGTGTATCATATCCATGACACTCTCTCCCCTGTTTCACAATAATACAAAATGGGGTGCCCTTCTGTGAACATTTTTGACGTCTTCCATTAATCCTATTTGATGCAGATCCCGTACTGCTTTCCAATACTCTAGAAGGGGATGGACAAGTATAGTGTAGGCAGTCTCGTTAGTAGATCTGTTGCATCTTGTAAGTGTTCTGCCAATAAAATGCATTTTTTGGTTCTCTTTTCATGCAACATTATCTCTGTGATCATTCCAATTTTAAGTTATTCATCACTTACCTAAGTATTTAATTGAATTGATAGGCTGTAGGTCTGTGTGATTCATCATGTAAGCAAAATTTAGCAGATTTCTTTTAGTAATCATGTGGGTGACTTCACACTTGTCATTATTTAGAGCCAATTTACCACTTTTCCCTCTGTACAGATGTGTTGTATAAATCATTTTGGAATTGGCTGGCTTTGATCTTCTTATGACTTGATGAGATGGTAAATGACAGTTCATCTGCAAACAATCTACGAGGGCTGCTCAGATTGTCTCCTAAATTGTTTATATAGGTTAGTAACAGCAGAAGGCCTATAACACTTCCTTGAGGAATGCCAGATATCAATCATCCTTTACTCAATGACTTTCCATCAGTAACTACAAACTGCGACCTTTCTGACAGGTAATTATGACTCCAGTTGCACAACTGAGACAGTACTCCATAGATGTGCAGTCTGATTAGAAATTGCTTGTGAGGAACAGTGCCAAAAGCCATCTAGAAATCTAGAAATGTGAAATCATTTTTAGACCACACGTCAATAGCATTCATTACTTCTTGCGAATAAAGAGCTAGTTGTGTTTCACAAGAACCATATTTTCTGACGATGCTGACTATTTGTCAATATATCATTTTCTTCAAGGTAATTCATAATGTTTGAACAATATATGTTCCAAAATGCTACTGCAAATTGATGTCTGTGATAAGGGTCTGTTATTCAATGGATTACTGCTGTTAGCTTTCTTGGGATTGATGTGGCTTGTGCACCTTCCCAGTTTTTAGATATAGATCTTTCATCAGTGTGAAGTTTGGAGTTATTGTATCAGCATACTCTGAAAGAAACTTAATTGGTATACAATCTTGACTGGAGGACTTGCCTTTATTGACTGATATAAGCTGCTTTGGTACACTGGAGATATCAACTTCCAAGTTATTCACGTTATTGTGTTTGATTTAAATTCTGGATCATTTACTATGTCTTCTGTGGTGTAGGAATTTTGAAAAACTGTGTTTATTCCCAGTATTTGCTGTTCAGTAGTAAGAAGAGATGTGTTGAAAGAGCAGATTAAACAGAACATGAATCCAAAACTTTGGAATTTGTAAGCACTGCTCTTATCTGGTCTGGGACATGTTTATAATGTGTCAGAATGTTTCAAAATTGCATACTCTTTGCTGTGGAATGAAAGATTCATTCTGGAAGCAATCAGGAGACCATCGTGTAGCCATTCTTCTGCAACATCCATGAGTCAAACAACATAAACTCCAGGTAGGAATATCAACAATGTAGGAAAAGACGGATTGCTACTTGCCATAAAGAAGACACGTCAAATTATTGCAGACGCACAATTAAACGATACTCACATGTAGCTTAAGCGAGCACACCACGTGCACACATGACCGCCATCTCCAGCATCTCAGGCCCGAATGCTGGAGTTCGCGGTCATGTGTGTATGAGGTGTGCTTGCTTGTGTGTGTGTGTGTGTGTGTGTGTGTGTGTGTGTGTGTGTGTGTCTTTGTCTTTTTTACTGACAAAGGCTGTGGCCAAAAGCTACTTGTGAGTGTCTTTTAATTGTACCTGTCTGCAACTGGACATATCTTCTTTGTGGTAAGTAGCAATCTGTCCTTTACTATATAGTTGATATTTCTTCCATGAGTGCTAGATGAGATAAGTATGCAGGAAAGCTCCTGTGAAGTTTGAAAAATGGGTGACAAGTACTGGTAGAATTGTAACTCTGAGGATAGGTCATGCATATTGCCTGAATAACACAACCATCAAAAGTATTTCTTGCGATTGTCAAGATTTAGTGTTTGTGTCCCGGTCCAGCTCACAGTTTTAATCTGACAGGAAGTTTTGAAACTGTGCTCTGTTCACTACAGAGTGAAAGATTCATTCAGGAAATGGTATGTTTATAAACTGGGTCAGAAAATCTGAGAGAAACAGAATAACAATAGAATGACTTATATATAGAATGGAGTAAAGCTTAAAAGTGAATTCCATTGTAGAGCTATAATCTGTGGCATAAGAACATAAGAGATGAAGAAGTAGCACCTGTATATTGAGCACATTCAGTATGTTTTTGCAATGTGGAACTGTATGTTTTTCTGACTTTGATTATGTCCCTTCTGAGTTTACTGTTTTTCTGCATATTCTGAAATTAAATGAGACTTCATTTCACTGCAAGACCTATCATGCAGCTCAAAAAACATGAAGTGATTGTTTCTTTCTGGCCACTTTTACTCATTACAAGTCACCATAATCATTTACATCATCAGCCTCATCATCATCATCATCAGCAGCAGCAGCAGCCATTTGACATTCACTACAGGGTGAAGGCCTCTTGTAAACTTTTCCATGGGTTTCCTGTATTTTCTAATATCATCTGTCCATTGTCAATTAAATTTTGGTCGGGCCTATGGTCTAGTGATGCAGCACATGCATGGAAGCAGAGAGATCACTGGGCCAAATCCCTGTCAGCCCACAGAAATTTTCAGCCTGCTAGTCTTCACCTTTCAACAATATGGGGAGTTGCCAGGAGTGACACATGGTTCAGATTCCACAGTAACCTGTGGGTCTCCTTTCCCTGCTTGGATAAATAGGGTAGATTAATTAGATCATAATCTTAGTCTTAGACTTCTCTTATTTCTTGGAAACCAGTAGCAAACTTCCTTATTACAATTCATACACCTGGTTACAAGTTCCTGTCATGTCCCATATCATTTACATTATAGCCAAAATTATGTCTCCCATTCCGAACTTTTTCCTGATTTATTTGTTTACTTCCCTGTTGATGATAACTGTAGTGAATATCTTGGAGTTTATGAAGAGAAGGCTGGCAGGTCTACAATTTTTTTATGTCCTGTCTGTGTCCTTTCTTACAGAGTAGAGTAATTGAAACATTATTCCTATGTCCAGTCAGCTTGTACGGGTGTCCTGCTCTGTACTAATGGCAAGACACAACTCTGTGGGAGACACAGGGCTGAAGGCCCTCAGCATTTAAACAGTACCTTCCAATGATTGATGATGGAGGGGGGAGGGGAGTGCGGGGGGGAGGGGGGGGGGAGCTGTTTTAGATATAGAGGGCATGTGTGAATAAGGTCTACCAGAATAAACAGCTGCAGTTTGACCGAGGCAAAGGAAAATGCAGTTAATGGCTGTATCAGAAGAAAAGGAAGTTTGCCGATTGCTGAGATGCGGAAGAACTTCTGTGGCTCACAGGCATAATTCTAATAATGGATATGTGTCTCTGCCAGCAGGCATGAAGGTAATACTTTTGTAAAGAACTACCTCATATGGTGTCAAGTTTTGAAAATCGACCATCACTGCAGATGGCAAGCGCAGGATTTTGATTTCTGTACCAGCATGCAAGAAGGAATCAGAGCCATGTAGTAGCCAGATCAATGATGAATTAAAAACAGCCATGGCAATGATTGTCACCAGATGGAGTGCATCATGAAGTGTCATTATTTTAAAACTATCAACCTACAGACTGTACTATAGACAAGAAAACTGAAATGAACTCTGTATTTAATGGAAAAGCAGAATATCTTAACAATGATGTCATGACAGAAATATTTGACAGAAAACTACAGAATCTACAGAAGAAAACCTGGACCATAAGCCAGAAGAAATTTGCAGCAACTTTTCACAGTGTTCCGTACCAATAAGCAAGGAACTGACCCTGGAATTAACTTCAGTTCTCCTTCTGAAAAGCTGTCCGTTCTACTCAGACACTGAAATGTGCAAACAAAAGATGTACATTATTCAACATAAATGATTCCTTAAAGATAGACAACTAAAGAAATCTCAAGAAGGTGGAAGCATTGTGTGTCGGGGATCATTTAGAGTCAACAGTAGAAACTCGAAGCAACATAGTAAAACTGCTAATGGTGGTTTCAACATATGAATTAGAAGAGAATGACAGTTTTGAAAAATAGTTAGCTTTTTCACACTCATCACAGAACAAAAACAAATAGTAAAAGACTCCCATAACTGTGTGGAGCCTTTGACCTTAAACTTGTGTTCACTTTCTTCAAGGAACTTTCCACAAAAAAGAAAATATGGTGATGGGCACCCAAGGCCCCAATAAATGTCAGCTGGACCACACCGCCTTCTCAGCATGAAACTCCAGAGAAAGTGTGACCATAGTAGTTCAGAAAATACTTATGTAGACTAGGATACTTCTTGACACACACAAAATTCAGGTCTATTCCATTAAATAAAACAAACAAAAAAAGGCTGCATCTGACAAGGATATTAAAGTTAAACCCTGATAAAGCTGCAAGAAAAAAGAAAGGAGTTTCAAAGGCCATTATAAAAAAGAAAAATGGAAATCTGGAAGTATAATCTGGAAAAATTGCCTACTACAGTCAAGGAAATTGCATCATTACAGTAAACACTCATATACTGGTGGTGAATGAGCTAATTGACAATAGAGCAGAAGCCCATAAACGTTTGTATGTGACGTATTAAAGTAATGTTTGCAAAAAGGAGGAGAAAAATTTAGGACAAAAAGACAGTTAAGATCTTACGGCAATCCAAAAGAAATTGCATCTCCAAGAATTTTAAGGAATTGACAAATAATTTAAGGAGAACAATAAAACAACTTTCTGCAAGACTGCAAAATAGCACTTAAATGAGCATCAACCACCATGCCTGAGTTTTCAAAGAGAGGAGGAGAAAAAGCTGGCAGTGAACAAAGAAGAAAATTGTGAGACCTTCACCAGTTACTTCAAGAAATTTTTAATTTCTAAAGAAGCTGATAAATGACCAAGAATAAGACCAGAACTAGATTCAGTCCCACTAGATGAAAGATAACTGTATTAAATAGTTGCAGAACCAAAGAATAATAAAGCCTTAGGGAAAGCTGTTACAGCAGAGTTGGTGAAAAGTGGTGGTTCAATCACAATTGCAGCTTAAAAGCAAGGAACGGAAGAGACCTGTGAATGTGAAGTGATTTATGGTCACCAGACAACTGCTCTGATTTATCCTATATCTAAGTAAGATGATAGATCGGAGCCCATTTACTATCACAACATTTCAATCATTGTCATAAGAAATAAAGTAATGTCCAAAACACTTCAGATGGAACTGGTAGAGCAAATAGATTATCAGTTTGGGGAGGATCAAATAGGCTTCAAAACAGGAGGAACATTTGTGAAGCAGATCTAAAACATGAAGAGAATACTGGATAATTATTTCTGCAAAAAACTGGTGGTAATTTTTATGGCCATAAAAATGTTTACAATTCAAAAACAGTTTAAATGAAAGTTCTGTTTGACATACTGATAGGATTCAGAGTGGACACCAAAACAGTGTAAATTACCCAGCAGATAGTAACAGTGGCCCATTCACAGATAAAATTTGTAGTGAAGCTCTTAAAGAACCTTGTTATTGGGACCAGGGTCAATCAGGGAGGTAAGCTGCCTCTGGATCTCATCAGCTGTATTTTAAAGATCATCAATCAGTGTGAAAAAGAATTATACAGGAAGGAGCTGCTCAGTCAAGTATGCATTGCGGGATCCAAGCGCAGCATGTAGTTCAGCTGCTTTGCATTTGCTATCAATCTTGCAACCTAGCAACTGAAATTAGGGAAAGAGATACCAACAACACCAGGCAAGAGAAGATGCCCACTGATTCTTTTGCACAATACATCCTTTACACACAGGAAGAACCATCTCAGGGTTAACTAAAACATGGAAATATAGTGAAGAAACTAGTGAATGCCAGAATTGTCATGACTAAGAAAAACAGAAATTTGAGAGAAATATCCTCTGCAAGATGATTGGTTCAAAAGACTGAATGGTATATCTGGTATATGGTGTCACAGAGGTCAAATGCCCACCAGAGGAGATGGTCTTTGATAGCCAATAGAGGCCACTGTGGCCATGCTGTGCTCACATGACAAGCATGCCACCATCTCGCCATGTGGATGCACTGGCCAATACTGTTCCTCACAGCCGGTATTTAGGCAGCCAGACAGTGCACAACCAGCAGTTCAGTGCTTACACTTGATTCCTATGGATTGATCTTCGCTGTACTAGAATTGCTGGATACCTACCTCACATGTCACCTGGTTACTCTCTCTGGTTGTGTCTTGGATTTGTCTCTCCACTGCTCTGATTTTATTTTCATAATTGTGGTGACTTCTTTGCATAATGCCTTATTGTTATAAAGTTGTTTATCCTTGTTCTTGTTTGTTATCTTGTCCGTAGTCTGTCTGTTGCATTTCATTCTCCATACCATTACACTGATTTAAGCTTCCACAGGCGACTCTCCCACCTGACGCTCCCTCCGTTTCTGCATTCAGCCAGAATCAGGCTACTGTGGATATGGCAGTGTAGATTATGTAGCAGGGAAGAACTGTACCAAGAAAATGAAAGATTAATTCAGTCAATCATAAACAGAAGTCTAAAAGTTTATGGACAACTGTTTTGGTTGTTTGAGGAGAGACTGACAAATAAATTTTTAAGATATTTGTTATCAGACCTAAAGTTTCCAACAAATTGTTCTGGGAGGTGAGAAAGTACGTATAAATAAAAATAACAAAATAGTTCCAGTTTTAGGTACTGCAAGTATCTACCTCTGGAGAGAATAAGTTCCATTCATTTAGCATTTCCTTGTGCTTTAATATTTTCTGTAGCTGCTATCCTTTCCATGCACTTCTCTGCTTTTCATATGTTTTAAAACAACATTCTTCATTACTTCCAGAATGTCATCTTCATTACTAACTATCTGTGTTTTCAGTTCGTCTCTTTATGCATCCATCCATTTAAAGGGTGCTTTGAATGTTTGTGTATTTCCTTCTCTTGTTAGTTACTGTGCCATCTCAACTGATGTAATGTGACATTTACTGACATAAGTTTCCATTTTGTTTTCTTCATTGTCTTATTTTTTCCAGGTGTTACTCTTATCAAATTTTCAGTTTATCTTTACACATTCTCTTGAAGACATTTCCACACTGTTGTATTTAATTCAGCTTATTATTTCGTGTCACTGTTACCATTTGCTTGAAATTCTTGCCTTCTCTTTAGTATTTGTCTTATTCCATTGGACACCTTTTTTTCTTTCACATTCTTGTATCTGCAGTATGTTTACAGTTGATATACTTATTGTTAAAGAGTTGCCATTTTATTTATCTGTATATTTTAACAGTGTATTATCTGTATATTATTTATACTTTGTTCCTCACTCAGCTGAGCTGTTCTTAACCACCCTGGCTGTTTCTTGTCCATTCTTTGCAATTGTCACCTTACATCCTCCTTCCCACTCAGTTTTTCTCTTCTCAGTTAGCCTTCATTGCTTATGCTTTGCAAGTATTTTATTTTCCCTTGTGTTCATTTATCTTACCTATATATCAAATATCATTGCTCATGTACTCCTTTAAGACAGTTTTCCTCTAATTTTCATGCACACCTGTTCTCTGTCTCTCCATACAGCTCATTCTATATATTAACAGTCCCACATTCCCCCTACCACAATTTCTCTTTTCAAATATGTGTAGGAATTCATTCTATCCAAGAAAAGGCTGCCCTTTTTAAGGTAAAAAATAGTTTATCATCAGAATGCATCCTTCATTGTTTTATCCAATGTAATTGTGAAGAAAGTGCAGACATATTGACCCTCCAGGCATTGCAGAGCAAACACATGACTCTATCAGTAGCATCCAGGACACCATAGTGAGCATGGCTTTCTCATGCTTACATTATTTTATCATTGACATAAATGGAGACTTTCCATGACCAGTATGAGGTGGTTCAATAAGTACCCATGTTTGAAGACACAAATTGGTGTTACCATCCTTTGGGATGATTTGTTATTATTATTATTATTATTAATAACTGAGAAATCATGAGACTTCTATGTTCCTATCTTCATCTACTTCATTGACTACAGGAACTTCATTGAATTTGACTGTGTTGTCTGGGAAAATTTGTGGCAGGTCCTTGCAGAGTTTGGTGTCCCACCACATTTGACAGCACTTATCAGAAGTCTATACAAAATCACATCACAGCTTTGAAGGCAAATACTGACACATCTGATTCCTTCAGTGTATCAAAAAGTGTCAATCTATGCAGAACATGTAATTAGGAATGCTTTTAATGGTTGGACTAAAGGCATCTCAATTGGTGATAGAAATGTTAACAGCCGTCAATTTGCTGATGACACCATGCTTTTAGCCAGCAGTGAGGAGGAACTTTCTGAGCTGTTAACAAAAGTAAAGGACATTAGTCTATCACAAGGATTGGAACTCAATCTCAGCAAGTCCAAACTCATGATAATTGATTGAGAAGTGCAGGTTTAACTCACAGGTCTATTAAAGTCATCCATTCTTTCATTTATCTTGGGTGAACCGTCCGTGACAGGAGAAGCTGTCAAGAGGAGATAAGAAGATGGATCACACTAGGGTGAGCGGTTGTGAAGAAACACGCCAAGATCTGGCAAAGCAGAGCAATAATGAAAACCAAAAAGGTCCAGCATGTTGAAACTCTCACGTTTTCCGTGTTCTTTTATAGTTGGAAGACATAGACCCTTAAAGCCAGAGGCAAACAGTGCATCAAAGCATTTGAGCTTTGGTGCTGTCGCAGGATTCTGTACATAAAATGGCCTGAAAGAATGACAAATGTGTCCATTATTGAGCAACTCAGTATCTCTACCTGCCTTTCTTCTGATGTCAGTAAAAAAATTCTCAAGTTCTTTGGCCATATTGTGAGAAGAGAGATGGAGAAAACCTATAGAAAATTAACATGGAAGGGAAGATTAAGGGCAAGAAACTGAGGGGAAGAGCAGTGAACAGATGAATTGATCAAATCAAAAAGATCTTTGGTCTACATCTTCAGCAGACTCTAAGAGAAGCTGGTAACTGTCCAGGATGGAGACACATGGTTCATGGGGTCATGATGCTCAGCAGTGAGCACAACAACTTGTGATGATGATGAACAGTATTTCATTTAATCTTTCAGTGCACCTAGTTTCAGTCTTTTTGTGTAACACTGTAGTGTCTCAGGCCAGAGATTTGAGATCTTTCTTGCTAAATTGTTCCACTCCCTTTTCCCTTTACCTAGCATACAAAATCTTCCACAGACTTTTTGCAGTGTAGCATATTTATTTTATGGAAATGATCTAACCTGTAGCTCCTCCTCCAGTCTTCTCAGTTAAATGAAGCTAAAACAAAAAGGACACTGATCCATAGTTAGTTTGGATTTGCTAGTCTTTTGGGTAAATGTGTTATAAGATAAAAATAAAATTCGATGCTCTTTGTTGTGGTTCTTCACCGTCAGTGAGAACAGATAGATATTGGCTCAGTTAATTTAAATTGCCCCAAACATCT
Source organism: Schistocerca cancellata (assembly GCF_023864275.1). Classification (NCBI taxonomy): domain Eukaryota; kingdom Metazoa; phylum Arthropoda; class Insecta; order Orthoptera; family Acrididae; genus Schistocerca; species Schistocerca cancellata. Next base: position 1,011,626,521 of record NC_064626.1, read on the forward strand.
GTTTTTAATTAGGATTTTCCAGAATGTCCAGCAGATGTTACTACCAAATAAATCATTGAAAATGTTAACACCTTGACTCTTGCTTATTGTTAACAAATTTGCATGAAGTAGCAAAGACAATAAGAAGTGTGTTGACAAGAAAAGCAAGTAATATTTCACAAGGTGCTGCAACTGCTGAAGTGCACAATAAGTACAGGGGGGTGCGTCTGTCATATTCATAGGTGTGTTTGGAGCAGTTTAAGTGAAATTCCAAAGACCTTTGTGGTCTAGTTGTCATTACCAGTGTGAGATTTGGACGTATCACTGAAACCCAAAAACTAAGCAATGGTCGAAGAAATGGGTTGCTTCCAATAAATATGCTCTTGTAGAAGGTTAAGACAATGCCATCGTAAAGAAAATTTGTGGTGACAATTTTAAGGGATATAAAGGGTGTCGCACTCATAGACATCCTAGAAAAAGGAAAAGTGATAGCTGGGGAATCAAAAATTAAAATATTGTATCAGTCTAACAAGAAACAGAAGGGAACACACTTCCACTTATCAAATAAAAAAAAAAGAGTTGTTTGACTAAGACAGTGTGTCAACAGGTTCATCTGGCATCGTCACCACAAAACTGCATTAACATTATTATAAATTGCTTGTGCATCTCGCCTCCCAATATACACATGACCTTGCTTCTACAGTTTCCACTAGCCACAAGACATATAGAAGTAAAATATATTGTACTCAGATGTGTAGGACATTGTCAAGACAGAGAAATATTTTAGAGAACCTCCAGTTTTTATTTTTTGGGGGGCATAATAAAATTGACAAGAGACGGGGGAAAGAATTTATATTCCTAAAAGGAGGATATGGTGGTATACAGCACACCTATCCAGGATCTCTGTCCATTTATTTTGCCGAGCTGTAGATGGATGGAGACCCTGGAGTGAATGGATATGACACATAGCAGCAAAATAGCCTGGAATCTTATTAAAAAAACTTGACGGAGACCCAAATGGTCCCAAACAGTCTGCCACAGTAACACCTAATCAAGAGGCTCATCAATTGTTCCTGAATGGAAAGACTAATAGAAAACAACAGAAAGTAAAAGCTAACAGGACTTTAGAATCAGAAACTAATAGGTTTTTAACACCATTTAGAATGAAGAAATTCAGCAAGGGTCTCAGGCTACAACCATCTCACTCCCTTCCCAACCACTGCTTCCCTTTCATGTCCCTACTCTTACAACTGCCTTCTGGTTTCTGTACAAATTGTAAATAGCTTTTTGCTCCCTGCGTTTGACGCCTGCCGCCTTCAGGATTTGAAAGAAGGTATTCCAGTCAAGATTTTCAAAAGCTTTCTCTAAGTCCACAAAAAGCTAGAAACGTAGGTTCGCATGTTCCAACATTTCTACAGAATCCAAACTACTGATCTTCCCCGACGTCGGCTTCTACCTGTTTTTCATTTCGTCTGTAAAGAATTTGTGTTAGTATTTTGCAGCCATGACTTATGAAACTGATAGTTTGGTAATTTTCACACCTGTCAACACCTGATTTCTTTGGAATTGGAATCACTATATACTTCTTGAAGTCTGAGGGTATTTTGCCTGTCTCATACACCTTGCTCACCAGATGGTAGAGTTTTGTCATGGTTGGCTCTCCCAAGGATTTCAGTAGTCGTAATGGAATGTTGTTTACTCCCGGAGACTTGTTTTGACTTAGATCTTTCAGTGCTCTGTCAAATTCCTCACGCAACATCATATTTCCCATTTCATTTTCATCTACATCCTCTTCCATCACAATATTGCCCTCAAGTACATCGCCTTTGCATAGACCCCCTATATACTCCTTCCACCTGTCTGCTTTCCCTTTTTTCCTGAGAACTGGTTTTCCATCTGAGTTCTTAATATTCATACAGGTGGTTCTCTTTTCTTCAAAGGTCTCTTTAATTTTCCTGTGGGCAGTATCTATCTTACCCCTAGTGATAGATGCCTCTACATCCTCACATTTGTCCTCTAGCCATCCCTAATTAGCCATTTTGCACTTGCTGTTGATCTCATTTTTGAGATGTTTGTATTTCTTTTCACCTGCTTCATTTACTGCATTTTTGTATTTTCTCCTTTCATCAATTAAAATCAGTATTTCCTCTGTAATTCAAGAATTTCTACTAGCCCTCGTCTTTTTACCTAAGTGATCCTCTGCTACCTTCATTATTTCATCTCTCAAAGCTACCTATTCTTCTTCTACTGTTAAAGTTTTAAACATAGCTGCGTAGTCAGCAGCCATTTACTGTATTTCTTTCCCCCATTTTTGTCAGTCAGTCCCTAATGCCCTCTCTGAACTCTCAACAACCTCTTGTTCTTTCAATTTATCCAGGTCCCATCTCCTTACAATCCCACCTTATTGCAGTTTCTTCAGTAGCTCAGTTATCAAACTTAAATTCTTTCCCAAATAGAGAAAGGCAGGTAATTACTTGTGCCAGGGTAACTGTGATGTTACACTTCAGTTACTGAGGACAAATATGAAAATGGAGGGAGGGAATGATATCTTGAGGCTCATGTAACTTGTTCATTATAGAATGAACAAATAAACTACCGCACTTAACATCCAGCTTCTCAGGTGAATCACCATTGATAGCATCTTACGCCCTTCCTTCATACATGTGTATAGCTACAGATTCTGGTAGAAAATGTTGACACTCGTTGTGAACATAGTCTCATTTACCTTGTTAAATTAATTTGAGTTCTCAAGCTTCTCTGCAGAAATGGGGTTGAAATTAGCTGATATTGGATTAAGTTCCACCATGATGGTATGGTTTAAGATGCTTCAAGAAATTGGTGCAACTCACTAATCTTTCCAAATTATGTGATAATTTAAAAGCTCTGTGAAATTCAACCACTTAAACCATTTTTTTCTTCCTTCATCTGTTCAATGTGGAATGTGTATGTTTAAACAGCCTACTCTGTTGTACTCAGATTTGTAAACCATTGTTCTGAGAAGCACTTCAAATTTAGTTCAAAATTGCAGCAACAATAGACAAGTAGAAGAGCAGAAAAAGCACTCTTCCTTTGAGATTCAAACTTCTATGTAGCTGAAAGTAGCAGACATAAACATGAGCACTATCTGGCACAAATTCTATCTTTAATAACCAGAAGTTTCTTCATCCACCAAGAGCAAAACATAAGAACCTTGCAACAATTTGAATGATGGGTAGTACAGATCTGCAACTAAATACATACTCTAAAAACCACTGTGAAATGAAATGGACAGCAAATGGTCCTTTAGCATGGTAATACATGTTAGAATTTCTTCCTCTTCCAATTGCATATGAAGCACAGGAAGAATAATCAATTGGTTGCCTCTGTGCATGGTTAATTGGACTAATGTTGTCCTTATGGTCTTTACAAGGAGTGATGTATAGGAGGTAGAAGAATAAGAGTAACAATGAGGAAAAAATAGAGGAAAAAGTAGAGAAGGAGCAAATGGGAGAGAAATAGGGTCTAAACAGTTAAGTAATTAATAATAAACTGCAAACAGCTGTAATTCCATTTCAAGTTTTTAAAGCATTTTAGCATCTCCATTAAAAGCAGAACATCAGTTAACTATATGTAAATATATATTTATTTGGTTATAATAGAAGGAAACATTCCACATAGGAAAAATATACCTAAAAACAAAGATGATGTGACTTAACAAATGAAAGTGCTGGCAGGTCGACAGACACACAAACGAACACAAACATACGCACAAAATTCAAGCTTTCACAACAAACTGTTGCCTCATCAGGAAAGAGGGAAGGAGAGGGAAAGACGAAAGGATGTGGGTTTTAAGGGAGAGGGTAAGGAGTCATTCCAGTCCCAGGAGCGGAAAGACTTACCTTAGGGGGAAAAAAGGACGGGTATACACTCGCACACACACACACATATCCATCCACACATATACAGACACAAGCAGACATATTTAAAGTCTTTAAATATGTCTGCTTGTGTCTGTATATGTGTGGATGGATATGTGTGTGTGTGTGTGCGAGTGTATACCCGTCCTTTTTTCCCCCTAAGGTAAGTCTTTCCGCTCCCGGGACTGGAATGACTCCTTACCCTCTCCCTTAAAACCCACATCCTTTCGTCTTTCGCTCTCCTTCCCTCTTTCCTGATGAGGCAACAGTTTGTTGCGAAAGCTTGAATTTTGTGTGTATGTTTGTGTTCGTTTGTGTGTCTGTCGACCTGCCAGCACTTTCATTTGTTAAGTCACATCATCTTTGTTTTTAGGTATATATATTTATTTGAACTTAGAAAATTTATTGAGCTACATCTTCAGCACTTCACATCATTTAATTTGGAATATCCACTACATCCTGTCGTAAAAATCATTTCTATAAGTAGTTGCACTGCTTTGGATCGACGGAAATTTAAAGCAAAATATAACATAAGATCCATCACACCTACATTGTTACTATAAAATCAGCTTTGTAGTTTCCCACAGTAAAATTCTTTCAGAAAGCTGGAAAAAAACTGAAGCAGGTGTTCATGGAATGCTGTGCATATGAAGTTTTTTCCAGTATCTATAAGGGCCAAAAATGAAACCAATATGAACATGAGATAGTATTTATGCACATAAATTACATACATGCATGGACTATATTTTAGTATAGTAACAGTGACAATATTATTTTAGGGATAGTTGCTGTAAGACGATCTCTGCTCTTGTAGACAAATATATTCAGCCTATTACCAGCAACCTACACTCCTATACAAAAAATACCAACCATTTCCTCCACCGATTCTCCACAGCTCCCATTCATGTACCACATGGTGGCTTGCTCCTCACTGTCGATGCTGCCTCCGTGTACACTAACATCCTCAATGTCCATGGCCTTATTGCTATTGAACGCTACCTTTCCCCAAAGCCCAGTGGATTCCAAACCTACAACCTCCTTCCTAATCGCCATTACCAACTATACCCTTACCCACAGTTACTTCTGTGAAGACATTGTCTACAAACAAATCTGGGCTATGGCTGTGGGCACCTGCATGGTACCATCCTATGCTGACCTATTCATGGACAATCTAGAGGAATCCTTACTAGTCACCTAGAATCCTAAACCCCTCACCTGGTTTACATTCATTGATGACATCTTCGTGATCTGGATCTAGGGTGAGGACACTCTGTCAACATTCCTCCAGAATCTCAACACCTTCTCCCCCATTTGCTTCACCTGGTCCTCCTCAACCCATCAAGCCACCTTCCTTGATGTTAATCTTCACATCAAAGATTGCTGTATCACTATCTCAATCCACATCGAACCTACCAACCACCAGCAATACCTTCACTTCGACAGTTGCCACACATTCCATACCAAGAGGTCCTTTCCATGCAGCCTAGCTACTTGTGGCCATCACATCTGTAGTGACGAGCAGTCCCTCTTGAAATACACCAAGGATCTCACTGAGGCCTGCACAGACCATATTTACCCTCTCAGTCTTATACGAAAACAGATGTCTCGAGCCTTGTCTCTACAGTCAGCCACCACCTCCCGAAGTCCTATTGTCCTACCACAGAGGAGCATTCCCTTCATGATTCAAAACCACCCAGGACTGATGCAATTTAATTACAGCCTCCACCAGGTTTTCAGCTATTCTCGTTGTGCATTGAAATGAGGAATGTCCTACCCACTATCCTTCCCACCCTTCCCACAGATGTATTTTGCCACACAGTGAACCTACACAATATAATTGTCCACCCCTACACAACTACTGCTCCCAACACCTTGTCTCATGGCTCATATGCTCGTAATAGACGTAAGTGCAAGACCTGTCCCATACATCCTCCCCCCGTGACCTACTGCAGTCCGGTCACAAGTAGCATTTATCCCGTCAAAGGCATGGCTATCTTTGAAACCAGTCATGTGATCTACAAGCTAAGCTCAACATGGTGGCTATCTACGTGAATGAACACCAACAAACTATGGCCAACAAGCAACTGGACACCCAGTTGCTGAGCACACTGCCGAACACGACCCTCTTCATTTCAATGACTGCTTCACAGCCTGTGCCATCTGGCTCCTTCCCACCAACACCAGCATTTCTGAATTGCACGAGTGGAAACTGTTCTTACAGTACATCCTACATTCCCATAATCCTCCTGGCCTGAACGTTCAGTAGTTGTCGTCCTTTACCCACCTAGCTTATTCCCTGTTCCCATTCCAGCACTACAAAGCCCTCTAGTCCACCAACACACCCATAATCTTTTTACTTGTCTCCTTTTCCTGTGGATATATTTGTGACTTTTTTGGCTGTCAGCTTACTTGCTGGAGATCTTTTTGTTATCCCTGTCTGTGACTCATCATCTCTGCTAAATGATGAGTAGCAACTATCCTTTGTGTAATATTGTCATAATTCCATCCTGGAATTCTTATGTCAGTTCAGACATTTGTCATAACAGTATACCATCTTTCTTATCTCCTGTGTAAAATTATTATCGCCTACCTATCAAGACATTCATCTTGGCATTCTGCAGTTTTTCATTTGAAGTGAAACAACATGTGGCTAACTATTCCTTCATCTACCTATATATCCTGAAAAAATAAGTCATGATGCAAATCCCAGAATATGATGATCCATCATCTTCTATTTCACTCATTGAAGAAACTGTTGAATTTATGCAGCAGTAAGCAGTCTGCAGTCAGAAGTTGTTACACAGCAGTAAACCAGCTGACAAAAGCATCCCTCTTCATTTGTTTTGAATGGATCCCACCCCCCTCCACGAACTATGGACCTTGCCTTCGGTGGGGTGGCTTGCATGTCTCAGCGATACAGATAGCCGTTCCTTACGTGCAACCACAAAGGAGAGGTATCTGTTGTTGAGAGGCCAGACAAATGTGTGGTTCCTGAAGAGAGGCAGCAGCCTTTTCAGTAGTTGCAGGGGAAACAGTCTGGATGACTGACCTTGTAACATGTGCAAAAATAGCCTTGTCTTGCTGGTACTGCAAATGGCTGAAAGCAAGGGGAAACTACAGGTGTAATTTTTTCCAAGGGCATGCAGGTGTACTGTGTGGTTAAATGATGATGGCATCCTCTTGGGAAATATATTCTGGAGGTGAAATAGTCCCCCATTAAGATCTCTGCTTGGGGACTACTCCAGAGGATGATGTTATCAGGAGAAACAAAACTAGTGTTCTATGGATTGCAGTGTGGAATGTCAGATCCCTTAATGGGGCAGGTAGGATAGAAAATCTGAAAAGTGAAATGGATTGAGTGAAGTTCAGTGTAGTGGGAATTAGTGAACTTCGGTGGCAGGAGGAACAGGGCTTCTGACCAGTTGAATAAAGGGTATAAGTACAAAATCAAGTAGGGGTAAGCCAGGAGTAGGAAAGGAAAAAAATAAAAAGAAAAAAAACTGGAATGTGGATAGGATACTATGAACAGCATAGTGATGAAAGCATTACTGTAGCCAAGGTAGACACAAAGCCCACACCCACCACAGTAGTACAACTTGATATGCCAACCAGCTCTGCAGGTGATGAAGAGATTGAAGAAATATATGGCAAGATAAAAGAAATTATTCAGATAGTTAAGCGAGACAAAAATTTAGTAGTGGGACTGGAATTCGATTGTAGGAAAAGCAAGAGAAGGAAAAGGAGTTGGTGAATAGGGACTGGGGGAAAGGAATCAAAGAGGAAGTCACCTGGTAGACTTTTGCACATAGCATAATTTAATCATTGCTAACACTTGGTTCATGAATCATAAAAAAAGGTAGTATACGTGGAAGAGATCATGAGACATTGGAAGGTTTCAGATTGATTATACAATGGAAGACAGAGATTTATAACCAGGTTTTAAATTGTGATACATTTCCAGGGGCAGATGTGGACCTGACCACAATTTATTGGTCATGAACTGTAGATTAAAACTGAAGAAATTGTGGAGACAGTTAGGAAAGTAATGAGATGGAACCTGGATAAGTTGAAAGAAACAGAGGTTGCTGCAAGTTTCAGAGGGAGCGTTAGGCTATGGTTGACTAGAACAAGGAAAAGGAATACAGCAGAAAACAAATGGTTAACTTTAAGAGATGAAGTAGTGAAGGCAGCAGAGCTTCAAATAGGTAAAAATACAAGACCTAGCAGGAATCCTTGGATAACAGAAGAGATATTGAATTTAACTGATGAAATGAGAAAATATAAAAATGAAGCAGATGAAAGGGAATACAAATCTTTAAAAAATCAGATTGGCAGGAAATGTAAAATGGCTAAGCAGGAATGGCTAGAGGATAAATGCAAGGATTTTGAAGCATGTTTCATTCGGGGAAAGATATATATTGCATACAGGAAAATTAAAGAGGCCTTTGGGGAAAAGAGGAGCTGCTGTATAAATATCAAGAGCTCAGATGGGAAACCAGTCCTAAGCAAAGAAGGAAAAGCTGAAAAGTGGAAGGAGTCGATAGAGGGTCTATACAAGGAAAATAAAATTAAAGAAAATATCATAGAAATGGAAGTGTATGTAGATGAAGACAAGGTGGGAGATATGACACTGTGAGAAGAATTTGGCAGAGCTCTGAAAGACCTAAGTCGAGACAAGGTCCTGGGAGTAGACGATATTTCATCAGAACTACTGATAGCCTTGGGAGAAACAGCCATGACAAAACTCTTCCATCTGGTGTGCAAAAATGTATGAGAGAGTTGAAATGCCCTCAGACTTCAAGAAGAATGTAATAATTAATTCCAAAGAGAGCAGTTGCTGACAGGTGTGAAAATTACAGAACTATCATTGTAAGAAGTCATGTTTGCAAAATACTTACACAAATTCTTTACAGAAGAATGGAAGAACTGGTTGAAGCTGAACTCAGGGAAGATCAATTTGGATTCTGGATAAACATGCAAGCCAATACTGACCCTATGACTTCTCATAGAAAATAGGTCAAGGAAAGACAAACCTACATTTATAGTATTTGTAGATTTAGGGAAGGCTTTTGACAGTGTTAACTGGAATACTTTCTTTCAAATTCTGAAGTTAGCATGGGTAAAACACAGGGAGCACAAGGCTATTTACAACTTGTACAGAAACCAGAAGGCAGTAATAAGAGTCGAAGGGCATAAAGGGAAGCAGTGGTTGAGAAGAGAGTGAGACAGGGTTGTAGTGCATCCCCAATGTTTTAAATCTGTAGACTGAACAAGCAGTAAAGGAAATCAAAGAAAAATTTGGAGTATGAATTAAAGTCCAGGACAAAGAAATAAAAACTTTGAGGTTTGTCAATGACATTGTAATTCTTCCTGAGACAGCAAAGGACTTGGAAGAGCAATTGAATGGAGTGGACATTGTCTTGAAAGGAGGATATAAGGTGAACATCAACAAAACAAAACAAGGATAATGGAATGTAGTCAAATTAAATCACGTGATGCTGAGGGAATTGGGCAAGGAAATGAGACATTTAAAGTAGTAGATGAGTTTTGCTATTTGGGGAGCAAAATAACTAATGATGACCGAAGTAAGAGGATATAAAATGTAGACTGGCAATGGCAAGAAGATCATTTCTGAAGAAGAGAAATTTGCTAACTTTGAATATAGATTTAAGTGTTAGGATGTCTTTTCTGAAAGTGTTTGTCTGGAGATTAGCAATGTATGGAAGTAAAACATGGACAATAAATAGTTAAGACAAAAAATGAATAGAACTTTTGAAATGTGGTGCTAGAGAAGAATTTTGAAGATTATATGGGTAGATCATGTAACAAATGAGGAGGTACTGAATAAAATAGAGGAGACAAGAAATTTGTTGTACAACTTGACTAAAAAAAGTGATTGGTTGATAGGACTCATTCTGAGACATCAAGGGATCACCAGTTTACACTCATGCTCATAAATGAAGGATAATGCTGATACATGGGGAAACAACGCTCTGGTAGGCAGTTTGCAGGTTTAAATCACCTTAGGGTATGACCATGCGGTTGTCGCACGGTGGCGCTGGCAGCAGTCCACATACGCAGAGGTGTGTTGGTGCATGTCAGAGTACGGTGAAGCGAGTAAGTGTGCAGATGTTTTCAGACGTGCTAATGGTGACTGTGTGTTGAAAATGGCTCAAAGAACTCATATTGATGACGGTATGAGAGGTAGAATACTAGGGCGACTGGAGGCTGGTCAAACACAACAGGTCATAGCACGGGCCCTCCGTGTGTCACAAAGTGTGTTCTCAAGATTATGGCAATGACTCCAGCAAACAGGAAACGTGTCTAGGCGCTACAATATGGGACGTCCACAGTGTACAACACCACAAGAAGACCGATATCTCACCATCAATGCCCACAGACGGCCATGGAGTACTGCAGGTAGCCTTGCTCGAGACCTTACTGCAGCCACTGGGGACTGTTGTCTCCAGACACACAGTCTACAGACGAGTGAACAGACATGGTTTATTTGCCCAGAGACCTGCAAGGTGCATTCCACTGACCCCTGATCATAGGAGAGCCTGTAAAGCCTAGTGTCAAGAACACAGTACATGGTCATTGGAACAGTTGTCCCAGGTTATGTTCACGGACAAGTCCAGGTGTAGTCAGAACACTGATTCTCGCTGGGTGTTCATCTGGTGTTAACCAGGAACCGTATACCAACCCCTTAATGTCCTTGAAAGAAACCTGTATGGAAGTCGTGGTTTGGTGGTGTGGAGTGGGATTATGATTGGTGCACGTACACCCCTGCATGTCTTTGACAGAGGAACTGTAACAGGTCAGGTGTATCGGGACATCATTTTGCACCAGTATGTCTGCCTTTTCAGGGGTGCAGTAGGTTCCACCTTCCTCCTGATGGATGATAATGCACAGCCCCATCGAGCTGCTATCGTGGGGGAGTACCTCGAAACAGAAGATTTCAGGTGAATGGACTGGTCTGCCTGTCTACAGACCTAAACCCCATCGTGCGCGTCTGGGATGCTCTGAGTCGACATATCGATGCATGTCTTCACACCCCTAGGACACTTCAGGAGCTCTGACAGGCACTGGTGCAAGAATGGGAGGCTATACCCAGCAGCTGCTCGACACCTGATCCAGAGTATGCCAACCTGTTGTGCGGGTTGTGTACATGTGCATGGTTTTCATATCCCATACTGATGTCAGGGTACATGCACAGGAAACAGTGGCATTTTGTAGCACATGTGTTTCGGGGCGGTTTTCTCAACTTATCATTTATGAGCATGAGTGTAGTATTGGTGGGAAGTGTGGAGGGTAAAAATCATAGGGGGAGACCAAGAGATGAATACAGTTAGTAGATTCAGAAGGATGTTGGTTGCAGTAGTTATTTGGAGATGAAGAGGCTCGCACCAGCTAGAGTAGCATGGAGAGCTGCATCAAACCAATATTTGGAGTGAAGACCACAACAACAACTCAATATTCTTTGTTATTTCTCACAATATGCAGCCACATTTATTGTTGTTTTCAGTATAAGATCTGTAACCTCCTCATGTGAGATACTGCAGGTTATTGTGACAACAAAGCTCAACAAACAAAGGGCAGTATTTTTGTTAGAAGGGACTGGAAAGCTGGTTCACAATTAAAACAAATGTTTTAGTCATTATGGTGACTATGTTGAAAAATAGACAGTCCATGCATATACTCAGTGCATAAATAAATCATTTGTCATATTCATTAACAACTCCATCCAAACAGGCCTTGAAGGCCCAATGGTAATGAGTGAGTACCATATCAATCTCAGCTCCTAGGCTTCGCTGGATGCTGATATGGAGGGCATGTGGTCAGAACACCTTTCTCCTAACCATTGACAGTTTGTGAGACTGGTTCTCAATCAAGTAGCTCCTCAATTTGACTCGCAAGGGCTGAGTGCACCCTGCTTGCCAACAGCGCTCAGCAGACTGAGGCAATCACCTATCCAAGTGCCTAGCCAAGCCCAAGAGTGCTTAACCTCGGTGATCTGACGGAAACCACTGTTACCACTGTGGCAAGGCTGTTGGCTTCTCATATTCACATTTGTTTTAATTTCCGTGCCTACCAGATGCTGTAGAGGGAATAAATACAAGTACTCATATTTAACGGAGGTGCATTTATTACTGTATCATATTTTGCATATCATTTCCAGTTCTTATATGAACCTCTATATCTCCTCTATATAATATAATACATCATCCTCAATACATACAGACTACAGTACATCAACCTTCTCAAATAATTTATACTATTTATGTTCCATTCTAATTGGTATGTCCATTCTAATTGATATGTCATAATGTTTCTTATTGATATTATTTTGGAACATGAAACTAACTACTTAATCGTTTTAAGCCTGCAAGCTTTTGTGCTCAATGTCTCTGATGATCAAATGTGAGTTGAGTTGTTAGGCCATGCCATATTCCTCTTCAGATTTCTTCAGTTATCAACATTTTGATCTGTCTGCTGAGATCTTCTTCAGGATTTTGCTGGTGTCCATCAAGGGGTACCATTGGAATCCTGAAGAGGATCCCACCAAAGGACTTGAAACGTCAGTCATTGAAGAAGTTTGAAGAGGAATTTGATGCAGCATAATGACTCAGAAGATTTTGTCACCAATAACTAATCATTAATTCTGGTCACTAACTGAATCAATTGAGGACTCATTAAAATTGGTCTTGTACTATCTGAAAGATAAAAAACATTAGCAAATAACCAAACTTTCTTGGCATCAAATACACATTGGAGCATCCACAGCAACACACACACTAACAAGATTCTCAGCAACGGATAAGATACATCCATGACCACCACGATATGCACACTCAAACGTGACTCTTGTCAAGATGACTGATGAGATTAGTTGAATTTATAGAAAATGACATAGATTCACTAGTATTGAATGTTTTATGGTATTTACCAACAGTAGCTAGCTGATGAAACAGTGTTTAGTGCATCTCCCTTGCCAATAAATAAGATTATTTCAAACTCAAGTACACTTAACATTTCAGTGATTGTTACTTCCGTGTGTCACTTCTGGCTTTGTATTATACATCCTCTAAGCAAATTGTTTTCTGTTAATTGTTGGTGGCAACACTCAGAAATCAATCGTTCCTAGATTGTCAGTTGATTTATGTCATTTCAGCTGCTGCTCCCATCTGCCACCATGCTGAGACTCTTCTTGGAGAGCAGTAATAGTAGAGTAGGCAGTTGTAATTGTTGTGGGGTCACAGTCTTTTAGAATTTTTCAAATGAGATCAAATTTGACATCAACAGTACTACTCATTACAGTTGCCCCGATTGAAGTCTTGACCTTAGGTCATTTTCAAGTAATTTCAGGTGCTGAAAATAAAGCAGTAGGCAATATTTATAATATCAATAAAAAGGATGTGAGACCCTGTGGCTCATGTTGGCATTCGTCATATACACCATTGACACGTAATGTGTAGGATTAAAACTCTTGAAACTAGATTTGTGCTTGCTGCAGATATCAGTAATGAACACTATATTCAATTAATGAGCATTACTGACATGTACAGTGAGCACAAATCTAGTTTCAACAGTTTTAATCCCATCTGTTATATACCAATGGATCATGTGATGAGTCCTGAGATGAGTCATAGTGTGTCCAATGTCAACTACTGCTGTTTTCAGCACCTGTAACTACTTGAAAATGACCAAAGATTGAAATTGCAAATATGGAAACTGTAGTAAATAGTACAGTCAGTGGCAAATTTGATGTCATTTAAAGAATAGTTGAGTGTTTTTTGACTGTGAAGACAAGAGCTGCAGACTGTTCTGTTGTCTCCTCGTGGTATTACTTCCCCAGATAACACCAACTTTGTTTCTTGGCAAAATGTTCTGCCAGCTGGACATTGTAGTGCTGCTAATTTAACTTCTTTTCACACATGCCAGGAAAACAGAGGACTCACCACACTTACTTGTCATTAAACTATGTGTCGTATTTCTTCCCTAGTAGATGAGACAAATATTTAAATTATTTCAAAATTTCACTTCCACACTTCTTAAATAAAAGCTGATAATTATTGGGGAAACAATCTGTAAGTCATGTACTGAGTGATAAAAAAATGCAGTAGCTGTATTGTTAAAAAATTATGATAGTGTAAGAAAAGTCAACTCACTTGTATGAGTCTGACATCTTTAAAATCAAACAATGGAAAATTCAGGATGGAATGTAACAATATTATGAGAAGGAAAGTTGCTACTCGATATATATAGCAGAGATGCTGAGTCGCAGCTAGGCACAAGAAAAAGACTCTCACAATTAAAGCTTTCGGCCATCGACCTTCTTTTTGTTGTGCCTATCTGCGACTCAGTATCTCCGCTATATGGTGAGTAGCAACTTTCCTTCTCATAATATTGTGACATCTTTTTTAAAAAATATCATCATTTTAGGGGAACACCATCTTTTTTCTGTGATGCTATGTAGATTCTCTTGTTTTTAATTTTATTGGTTTTATTAATTATGTGAGTGTTACACTGTATTTAGAGATAAGTATTGATTAACTATTCTGAAAACTCACTGATCCTTTCACTTTGTGCATGAAAATTTACAATATTTATGGTAACACTGGCTTTTATTCTTCAACATTAAATCCATTTAAACTGAATGTCAAGTTACTTTTTCCCTGGAAATATGACACTTTAAGATACTTTGATACTGCTTAGCATGTACTTTATCAATTGTTCTTGTCACTTTGTTTCCTTACCCCTTTTTAAGTTCTCAACATGGGCACATGTGTATTGAATCTCAGTGTAAATATATTTTAAGATCAGAGAAGCCAGTTTCAGAACTAGCATGTCAGTACTATAGCATACTGTACTGTTGCTTTGTTAACCTCATGAATTGACTTGATAAGAGAATTACAATGTCAGAAGCAGATTATTTTCATGTTTTACTTTATGACGTTAAGGAAATGTAGGATAGGTTAAATCTGAATTCAGATTTTTTTGTGTGGAGTAATACACTAACTGAAAGGTGTTGGCATTTTTCTTGTAGCGTAAATAACAATACAAAGGACTGTAAAAATAATTATTATGTTCTGTAGGATTCATGTTTGAGGGACTGGGATTCAAATTATTATCCAGCTAACCAACTTTAAGTTTATCAAGGTTTCCTAAATACCAGTTTCCTTTTTGACACCTGTCCGATATGCCCTTGTGCTCTGTATGTAATGATCTCAGGGTGGATAGTATGTTATATTTAAACCTCCCATCCTTCATAAGTTTTGAAACAAATCTCAACAGTAGCTTTAACAAAAGGAGAATTTATGTATTTATATAAAATTACAAAAAGACAGGACACCTAGCTATTACTTACCTTTAGGAGGCAAATATCCTGTACAGACAATAGACACAATTGGATGCAGAGAAAAAAAAAATTTGAAACCTACACTTTCATTTTAGGATTATCATTAAATAACTATCTTCAAAAATCTGAGATTAAAACACAGTATATGCTTCACCTGTTCCTACCTGCAGACTTGCATCATTCTCAGTAAACTAGGTATGTCTGTAGATGTTAGTAAAATGACTTTTGTCTCTTGTATGTGGTAACAAACATAAAAAAGAAAGCTGTAATACTGGTTAACTCTTTTGATGCTATTAAAATATTGAGGAAGATATAGATTTTGTGATAAAAGGAGGTGCCAGGTTTGTACTGCAGTCTCTCTGTATAAAACTCTTAATCTGTAATGAACAGTTAGTCAAGTACTGCAAATAATTGGATAATACACAAACAAAGTCATTGATTTATTGCATCAGTCACTGAAGCAGTAAATTGATGATCTTGTTTGTGTGTCATACTCTCTGTATTCTGCCACAATTGTGGATGATAAATATACTTCTGCTCATAAAAGAAAGCAGATCCTGAAGTATGACATAAGAAATGAGTCATTGTTCTTTATGCTGCAGAATTGGGAGACCATTCTTATAGTGGTATGCATGTAATGTGATGGATGTTGGGATTATATGCAGTGGCAAGGGGCAGTGTATCACATGACAACCAGCCAACAGTTTCATTGTGCATTGTCCAACTGTACTGTGCATTTTGGGATGCGCATAGAACATTTAACAGTGATTTTTGTGCTAGTTTATGTATGGTGAAGGTACTTAACCATCATAGTGTTGATTATTGGGAGCAATCATTACAAATATCACTTTAAGAAATGACTCTCCCTCAGATTTATTGAGGGAGAGTCAGAAGGAAGAACATAGCCCCCATGTGGTACTTACTCAAACACTGCCTTTTACTTGGTTAAGCAATAGCTGGAGAGCGAAATGTGGGACAACGACAGGGAGCACAATAGTACTGCCAAAAAGTATGTCCTGTCCCTCTCTGGATAGATCACATTACACATTTGCCTTCTTACTTGCACACCACTATAGTGGTGCTCTTCTTAGTGGGATGGAGCAATAATGAAATTGTTGTTGCTGTTATAGAGTTGCTTGCAGTAGATACGGCAACAGTTCAAATTTTCATAATATTACTGTAACTCAGTTTGGAGAGGTTCATACAACATTTTACAGACACAGAACTCTTGAGACACAAGGAAAGGCAGTCCTCAAAATTTGTGATTGCCATAATGACCGTTCTATGCCAAATATCTATGTCTAACACATTATCTATCAACCTGGGATTACTAACAAATTATACAAGGTACACCTCATAAACAAATCAAACAGTTCTTGCTCATTAAATGACTGTAGCTTATTTTACTTACAAAGTATAAAACAGAAAGAAAAATTTTGACAGTTGAGCGCAACTTTGGAGGCAAAAGCAGCTACTTTGTGTCTACTATCAAAGAGACCTATTCACAGTGAACATTGTTACCTGTAATGCTTCTGACATTAATCATTAATCTTTGAAACCAGATAACATTTATCAAGAGTGGTTACTAAGGTACACTTACATTTGTTGTTATTATTAGCGTATGTTTACAGAAGTGGCCTACAGTGGCTGCGGCTGTCTGTTAATGTGTAACTTGACTCATTCACGAAGGTTCTCCTTTATGATGGGATTTATGGAGCACAGTCCACTAGTGTGTAAATGAATGAATGAATGAATGAATGAATGAATGAATGAAAAAGAAATTAAATTTTGCAGAGATTCTCAGTTTCTTACTGTAAGTCTACTGGCAGAAATAAAAAGGAGAACCCCCTTGAGTTCTCGCCAAGGACATGTTGTAGAGCACAGTTAGTCAGAAACTAACTTTTATTGTTCAGAACTAATGCCATTAAGTAGTAAGTGTAATGATTTGCAAGTGTAAGAATTCTAAGATCTTTGAAGAGGCCTCAGCAACTATGTTCATAATGTTGTATGTATTCTTTCCAGGTTATCCTCTACTATATTAATTTAAGCCAATATTCCGTCAACAGCTACTGAAAAAATATTTACCAGTTTTTATGCGTACAGTTCCAAATTCTCACAACATTATCAACATATAAAATTAAAACAAAACAAGATGCACACAAAATCTACTCATACTAGAAACATTTGAAAGGTAAAAATGTTCCCAACCCAAAGGTGTGTTTGTACCGTAGTGCTTTATTAGACTTGGCCATATTGGAGGTGGTAGGCCTTTGACATCATCCATTCACAGAACTGACATGCTAATAATTTATAAAGAGGTCTACTGTTTAACATGTACTTGAAACCGCTGTTGAGCTTAGCATTTTTCACATTAACAGACCATTTCCAGATGTCAAAGAATAATAAGTGGCAACACAAATCGTAGGACAAAGTAAGGATTGAATCCCAGACCTTAAAATTTCTCTGCAAGTCCATCTTTACACAGGTGATAGTGGGACCTTGGCTGTTCAATATAAAATGTCGAATCAGAATACCTTCAGCCATCTAAAATTTCCAGTTGTTGTTTTATTTGTACAACAAGTTTCAAGGCTACATAATGCTGTCATTAGGCCCCTGTGTGAAGACAACAATGATATCCGTGATTTCCCTAAATTGCTCCAGGCAAATTCCGGGATGGTTCCTTTGAAAGGGCACGGCCGACTTCCTTCCCCGTCCTTCCCTAATCCGATGAGACCGTTGACCTCGCTGTCTGGTCTCCTCCCCCAAAACAACCCAACCCAACAATGATAACAGTGTTAAATACAAAACAAAGGTTAGTGTGTAAATATTTATATACAGAAGTCATATGTAGTATCATATAGCAATGCCAAACTGTACAGAGAGTGAATCAAGTTAAAGATAAATTAAGGAATAAAACGAGAGAACAGTAGCACACTGTATTAATATAAAGTTGTGGTTGTTGTCTTCCGTCCGAAGACTGTTTGGATGTAGCTCAACGTGCTACTCTGTCCTGTGCAAGCCTCTTCATCCCTGAGTAACTACTGCAACTTACATTCCTCTGAATCTGATTACTGTATTCATCTCTTTGCCTCTCTCTCTATGGTTTTTACCCCACATGCTTCCCTCTGGTATTAAACTGGTGATCCCTTGATGTCTCAGAATGTGTCCTGCTAACTGATCCCTTCTTCTAGTTAGGTTTTGCCACACATTTCTTTTCTCTCCAGTTCCATTCGGTACTTCCTCATTAGTTATGTGATCGACCCATCTAATCTTTGACAATCTTTTCTCTCCAGTTCCATTCGGTACTTCTTTGTTAGTTATGTGATCAACCCATCTAATCTTTGACAATCTTCTGTGGCACCACATTTCAAAATCTCCTATTCTCTTCTTGTCTGAACTATTTATCGCCCATGTTTCACTTCCATACACGGCTACACTCCATACAAATATATTCAGATAAGACTTCCTGACACTTAAATCTACACTTGATGTTAACAAATTTCTATTCTACAGAAATGCTTTTCTTGGCATTGCCATCTACATTTTATATCCTCTCTACTTTGACCAACATTATTTTGCTACTCAAATAGCAAAACTCATCTTCTATTTAAAGTGTCATGTTTCCTAATCTAATTCCCTCAGTATCAACTGGTTTAATTCAACTACATTCCATTACCCTCATTTTCCTATTATTGATGTTCAAGACACTGTCCATTCTGTTCAACTGCTCTTCCAAGTCCTTTGCTGTCTCTAACAGAACTACAATGTCATCGGCAAACCAAAAGGTTTTTATTTATTTTCCCTGGGCTATAATTCCTACTCCAAATTTTTCTTTTGTTTTCTTTTTCTTGCTCTTTATACAGATTGAATAACATCAGGTATAGGCTAAAACCCTGTCTCACTTCCTTCTCAGCCACTACCCTCGATTATTACAACTGCCATCTAGTTTCTGTACAAATTGTAAATAGCCTTTCACTCCCTGTATTTGACCCCTGCCACCTGTAGAATTTGAAAGAGAATTTTCCAGTCAACATTGACAAAAGCTTTCTCTGTGTCTACAAATGCTTAACCTATCTTCTGTGAGAAGAAGTAGAATCAGTATTGCCCCCCGTGTTTGTACATTTCTCCAGAATCCAAACTGATCTTCCCTGAGGTCAGCTTCAACCAGTTTTTCCATTCTTCTGTAAAGAATTCATGTTCATGTTTTGCAGCTGTGTCTTATTAACCTGATAGTTTGATAATTTTCACTCCTGTCAGCACCTGCTCTCTTTGGAATTGGAATTATTATATTCTTCTTGAAGTCACCTGTCACATATATCTTGCTTACCAGATGGAAGAGTTTTGTCATGGCTGTCTCTCCCAAGGCTATCGGTAGTTGTGATGGAGTGTTGTTTACTCCTCTAGCCTTGTTTCAATTTAAGTCTTTCAGTGCTCTGTCCAATTCTTCACACAGTACTGTATCTCACATCTCATCTTCATCTACATTGCCTTCAGTTTCCATAATATTGCCCCCAAGTACATCTTTCTTGTATAGACCCTCTATATACCCGTTCCATCTTTCTGCTTTTCTTTCTTTGCTTAGGACTGGTTTTGCATCTGAGCTCTTGATATTCATACTGGTGGTTATCTTTTCTTCAAGGGTCTCTTTAATTTTTCTGTAGGCGACATCTGGCTTTCCACTAGTGATGTATGCTTCTAAACCCTTATTCCTGCCTAGCCATTTTGTACTTACTGTCTATCTGATATTTTAGGTGTTTGTATTTCCTTTTGCCTGCTTCATTTATTGTATTTTTATATTTTCTCTGTTCATCAATTAAATTCAACATCTCTTGTGTTAGTCAAGGATTCCTACCAGGCCTTGTCTTTTTACCTGTTTGTTCCTCTGCTGCCTTTACTTCTTCATCTCTTAAAGCCACCCTTTCATTTCCTACTGTATTCCTTTCCCCTGTTCTACTCAACCATTGCTTAGTGCTCCCTCTGAAACACTCAGTAATCTCTGGTTCTTTGAGCTTACCCAGACCCCACTTCCTTAATTTCATACCTTTTCTCAATTTCTTCAGTTTTGATCTATGATTTTTGACCAATAAATTGACATTCCTGATATTAGTGTCTTTGGTAGATGTTGAAAGGGCATGCTGAAGAAGGGTCACCTTTAACTTCAATCCGGCCATTTTTAAACCATGCGAACCCTTTGTAACACCAAGTACAGCTTAAGCACTCATCACCGTATGCTTGCTGCATCATTTGGGATACCTCTGTGAAGATTTTCTTGAATTTTATGCGAAATTTAATGCAGACATGTTAGTCCTCTAATTCTGTTGTCTCGAAATTTGCAAACTGTGTGGCACAACTTTCTACTCAATGTCGTATTGAAAAATAACTGGTAGGCATACAGCAATGCAACTTATGGCAGTTACACATTCAACACAGGCATGTGCAAGGATGACAACTGCATTTTGCTCCAATGCTCCATTGGCGTGAAATTGCGAATGTTCCACAATTTTTTTGAACGTATCTCATATTACATAAGATTCACAGTTTGGTTCACTGAAAATGTTTTTATTAAATAGGTGGCACCTTATGAATCTGTGACTGAAAGATTGCATTGATGTAATTTTATATTCTTGTTTTGTTAGTTATTATTAGTGTATGGAACACGGTGATACAGATAGTTAATTTGGGGTTGACCTCCAGTAAGTGGTTTTATGTTTTACTAGTACATGACAACATATAAGTAAATATTTTACATTCAGATTGCACTCATCAGTATATGACTATGATTGTTTTGTTCCAGATATTTCACAGGTATTGAGATTATCACTACCCCATGATTATCTATGCATAACATGCAATATTGACCTCCATTTGGTAGGTTCTTTTTTGCAATTGTATGGCTTATATATTTTGTTCCCTACTTTATATTAATACAGTGTGCAACTGTCCTCTTGTTTTATTCCTTAATTTAGCTTTAACTTTGATGTTATTCTCTGTACAATTTGGTGTTTTTATATGTCACTACATATTACCACTGTATACAGGGTGTCCCTTTTTAATCTATACCGGCCGATATCTCTGAAGTGGCATAATTCTGCAAAAGAAGTAGGTTTGAAGGGGTCGGGAATGGTTACCTTGAAATGACCTTGAATCCTGTTTTCAGGGTCAAACTAAGGTCAAGTTAATCTTTGCAAATGGTAACCCACATCTTTTATTCCATAGTTGTATTCTATGTAAAAAAAAAAAAATAAATAAAATAAAATTTAAAAAAATAAAAAAATTGTTTGCAAGGAACTTTTTTTTGAAAAGCCAATGGTTTGTTGCCAGGGGAAACTTCATTGTAACTTTCCCAGGTTCTACATCTACATCTACATTTATACTCCGCAAGCCACCCAACGGTGTGTGGCGGAGGGCACTTTACGTGCCACTGTCATTACCTCCCTTTCCTGTTCCAGTCGCGTATGGTTCGCGGGAAGAACGACTGTCTGAAAGCCTCCGTGCGCGCTCTAATCTCTCTAATTTTACATTCGTGATCTCCTCGGGAGGTATAAGTAGGGGGAAGCAATATATTCGATACCTCATCCGGAAACGCACCCTCTCGAAACCTGCAAAGCAAGCTACACCGCGATGCAGAGCGCCTCTCTTGCAGAGTCTGCCACTTGAGTTTGTTAAACATCTCTGTAACGCTATAACGGTTACCAAATAACCCTGTGACGAAACGCGCCGCTCTTCTTTGGATCTTCTCTATCTCCTCCGTCAACCCGATCTGGTATGGATCCCACACTGATGAACAATACTCAAGTATAGGTCGAACGAGTGTTTTGTAAGCCACCTCCTTTGTTGATGGACTACATTTTCTAAGGACTCTCCCAATGAATCTCAACCTGGTACCCGCCTTACCAACAATTAATTTTATATGATCATTCCACTTCAAATCGTTCCGCACGCATACTCCCAGATATTTTACAGAAGTAACTGCTACCAGTGTTTGTTCCGCTATCATATAACCATACAATAAAGGCTCCTTCTTTCTATGTATTCGCAATACATTACATTTGTCTGTGTTAAGGGTCAGTTGCCCCTCCCTGCACCAAGTGCCTATCCGCTGCAGATCTTCCTGCATTTCGCTACAATTTTCTAATGCTGCAACTTCTCTGTATACTACAGCATCATCCGCGAAAAGCCGCATGGGACTTCTGACACTATCTACTAGGTCATTTATATATATTGTGAAAAGCAATGGTCCCATAACACTCCCCTGTGGCACGCCAGAGGTTACTTTAACGTCTGTAGACGTCTCTCCATTGATAACAACATGCTGTGTTCTGTTTGCTAAAAACTCTTCAATCCAGCCACACAGCTGGTCTGGTATTCCGTAGGCTCTTATTTTGTTTATCAGGCGACAGTGCGGAACTGTATCGAATGCCTTCCGGAAGTCAAGAAAAATAGCATCTACCTGGGAGCTTGTATCTAATATTTTCTGGGTCTCATGAACAAATAAAGCGAGTTGGGTCTCACACGATCGCTGTTTCCGGAATCCATGTTGATTCCTACATAGTAGATTCTGGGTTTCCAAAAATGACATGATACTCAAGCAAAAAACATGTTCTAAAATTCTACAACAGATCGACGTCAGAGATATAGGTCTATAGTTTTGCGCATCTGCTCGATGACCCTTCTTTAGAGACTTGCGGCACACGGCTGTTAGAAGGGGGGGGCAAGTTCTTTCACGTACTCTGTGTAGAATCGAATTGGTATCCCGTCAGGTCCAGTGGACTTTCCTCTGTTGAGTGATTCCAGTTGCTTTTCTATTCCTTGGACACTTATTTCGATGTCAGCCATTTTTTCGTTTGTGCGAGGATTTAGAGAAGGAACTGCAGTGCGGTCCTCCTCTGTGAAACAGGTTTGGAAAAAAGTGTTTAGTATTTCAGTTTTACGTGTGTCATCCTCTGTTTCAATGCCTTCATCATCCCGGAGTGTCTGGATATGCTGTTTCGAGCCACTTACTGATTTAACGTGAGACCAGAACTTCCTAGGATTTTCTGTCAAGTCGGTACATAGAATTTTACTTTCGAATTCACTGAACGCTTCACGCATAGCCCTCCTTACGCTAACTTTGACATCGTTTAGCTTCTGTTTGTCTGAGAGGTTTTGGCTGCGTTTAAACTTGGAGTGAAGCTCTCTTTGCTTTCGCAGTAGTTTCCTAACTTTGTTGTTGTACCACGGTGGGTTTTTCCCGTCCCTCACAGTTTCACTCGGCACGTACCTGTCTAAAACGCATTTTACGATTGCCTTGAACTTTTTCCATAAACACTCAACATTGTCAGTGTCAGAACAGAAATTTTCATTTTGATCTGTTAGGTAGTCTGAAATCTGCCTTCTATTACTCTTGCGAAACAGATAAACCTTCCTCCCTTTTTTTATATTCCTATTAACTTCCATATTCAGGGATGCTGCAACGGCCTTATGATCACTGATTCCCTGTTCTGCACATACAGAGTCAAAAAGTTCGGGTCTGTTTGTTATCAGTAGGTCCAAGATGTTATCTCCACGAGTCGGTTCTCTGTTTAATTGCTCGAGGTAATTTTCGGATAGTGCACTCAGTATAATGTCACTCGATGCTCTGTCCCTACCACCTGTCCTAGACATCTGAGTGTCCCATTCGATATCTGGTAAATTTAAATCTCCACCTAAGACTATAACATGCTGGGAAAATTTATGTGAAATGTATTCCAAATTTTCTCTCAGTTGTTCTGCCACTAATGCTGCTGAGTCGGGAGGTTGGTAAAAAACCTAGCTCGGTTGTTGAGTATAACCTCCACCCATAATAATTCACAAGAACTATCCACTTCTACTTCACTACAGGATAAACTACTACTAACAGCGACGAACACTCCACCACCGGTTGCATCCAACCTATCCTTTCTAAACACCGTCTGTGCCTTTGTAAAAATTTCAGCAGAATTTATCTCTGGCTTCAGCCAGCTTTCTGTACCTATAACGATTTCAGCTTCAGTGCTTTCTATCAGCGCTTGAAGTTCCGGTGCTTTACCAACGCAGCTTCGACAGTTTACAATTACAATACCGATTGCTGCTTGGTCCCCGCATGTCCTGACTTTGCCCCGCACCCGTTGAGGCTGTTGCCCTTTCTGTACTTGCCCAAGGCCATCTAACCTAAAAAACCGCCCAACCCACGCCACACAACCCCTGCTACCCGTGTAGCCGCTTGTTGCGTGTAGTGGACTCCTGACCTATCCAGCGGAACCCGAAACCCCACCACCCTATGGCGCGTTAGAAGTACCTCAAGAATGAAGCGAGATTGGGAAAAAATTTCAATGAAAATCTTGTATGGTTTCTAAACTCTGTCCACTGGTGAAATTTTCGTGAACTTGAAATGGCCTTAAAATTTTTCAGTAGAGATTAACCTGAAAGCAAATACCGTTGGCATTAGTGGAATCCAATGTGCACCACTTGGTGGGTGCCGAATCAGAGACCAGCATTGTTCTTGTGCCAGCACTGTCAGAGAAAAGAAGAGTGGAGCTTTGAGGCTAACTAACAAGTGTCATTGTCGGCAGACAGATTAGAAATCATGACTGGGGGTGGGGTCAGAGAAATTTTACTTTTGGAGACTCTGATAATTTCTCAGCTGTGCTCACTAAGAATGATTCTTGACTGGTGTGACTCTCATAAATTTTTCTCTTATGGACTTAGAAAAAAATGTGCGTTGAGGGATTTAGAGAAATTCTGCATCATCAAACTCTGATGAATTTCACCTCGTGGGACTCAGAACAATCTTGTCTCATGAGATTCTAATGAGTTCGTGTGAAATGAAAGTTTTCCAAATCCATGCAAGCAAAATTATTCTCAACATGAATGTTTGAAGACCATAAGAGAAAAATTTATGTGAGTCACCTTGTCTCGCAATTGACTTTGTTGGGCCCATCTTTCATTTCTCCCTTCTCTCTATATTTGAAAAGAACGGATTACCATTGGGAATTTCATTATTTTATTATTTACATCAATATCGAGATACATTAAGATGCCCTCTTGAAAGACACATATCCGTCAGACACCTAAGTAATTTTCTGAAATAGCGCCCTTGAATACTGTATATTTTGGCTCCACGTTGTGGCATAAACAACAGTGAGCACCCATAAACAAATGGCCTATGTACACTGTAATAAGTCAGTTTTCCTGCAGAACACTTGCTGGATGTTTCATTGAAGGAAAAACCTAAGAAAACCAATAACACTTAAAGTGATCAGTACAATTTATTTTTCGACTCTAATCTGTCTGAAATGGATGATTACTTGCAGTTAGAAATATTGAGAATGATAAAAGTTGTTGGCGAGTGTTGTGATAATTATGCAGCCACGCGAAGATTGTATGCCAAAAGGTATCCCGATGCCCGTCATCTCATGAAGGTTACAGTTAGATCTCTGGCAAGATGAGCTGAAAGAGGAACCTTGAAAAGGCAGAGACAAAAGATGAGCCTGAGAGAGGGATTGTGCTGGGAGTTGGTACTATCATCGCTGAAGTTCCACACCTTTCAACTCGTAAGATTCAGTGAATGCATGGTGTACCTCGATCAATGGAATCTCGTGTTTTAAGATAGTTTAAATTCCACCCATATCGCTAAGATATCGCCCAAGCAATTGAGCTTGGGGATCCTGAGACACCTGACATTTTGTCAATGGGATGACATGCAAATACATTGTGATCCTTTTTTCTTTGCATGCACTCTCTTTACAGATGAGGCAAGCTTCGACAACATGGGAGGAGTCAATCTCCATAACACACACTATTGGATGGAAGCAAATCCTTGCTGGCAACGAGATCATCGAACATGGAGATGGTGATCAGTCAATGCCTGAGTGGGCATAGTTGGAGATTACGCAATAGGTCCTGTTTTTTACGGCAGAACGTTGAACAGCTTGTGCTATTTTGATATTCTCCAGAATCTGGTGCTTCCTTTACTAGAAAATATCCCCCTAGACATACAAGCACAGATGTGGTTTCAACATGACAGCACTCCTGCATATCAGGCCTTACCTGTCAGGAGATACCTTAATGCAACTTACCCTAATCGATGGATTGGTATCAGTAGTGCAATTTGTAAATTCCTGCAAAAATCACCAGACTTAATGTCATTGGAATTCTTCTTATGGGGAGCTGTGAAGCAGAAGGTGTACCCCACTCCCCCAACAATGCCAGAAGGTAAGAGAGAAAAGATTGTGGCGGTTTTCCAGGCAGTCACCCATCAGACATTGAATGATATCGAGATCAGTTCCTGACAGAGAGTGCAAATGTGCATTAGGCAAAATGGGCAGTTGATAGAGCATCTGAGATCCTAAATCAGAACTGAGAACTATGTTAATCAGCCTTTCCAGGGCTAACGATGTGCAAAGTCTGCTGGGCAACCTCCACATGGTGCACATTGGGTTCTGCTAATGCCGACTGTATTTGCTTTCAGGTTAATCCCTACTGAAGAATTTCAAGGAATTTTAAGTTCAAGAAAATTTCGCCAGTGGACAGAATTCAGAAACCATACAAGATTTTCATTAAAAATTTTTCCCAATCTCACTTCATTCTTGATATACTAGTAACCTGGGAAAGTTATAATGAAGTGCCCCCTGGCGACTAACCATTCGTTTTTCGGAGGGGGGGGAGTTCCCCACAAACAATGCGAATTTTTTTCATGTAGAACACAAATATGGAAAAAAATAGGGGTTATCATTTGCAAAAATGAACTTGACCTTGGTTTGACCTCGAAAACAAGGTTCATGGTCATTTTGAGGTAACCACTCCATGACCCCCTTCAAAGCTTACGACTTTTACCAGAGACTTTTTTTTGCAGAATTGTGCCGCTCCAAAGATATCAGCCAGTATAGATTAAAATGAGGCACCCTGTATAATAATTATGCTGCCACTTTTTATATATAGTTAATGCTGTTATCATTGTTGTCTTTACACAGAGGTCTGATGATGGCATAATGTAATGCTGAAACTGGTTGTACAAATAAAATAATAACTGGAAATCATAGACAGCTGAAGATTTTTTGATTTGACGGCTTAAGGTTTCTAGTCTAGCACTTATCCACTGAGCCACTACACACACACACACACACACACACACACACACACACACATGGAACGGGCATCGATACAAAACAGCTTAAGAACTGAGGAGCTTTTTTAACTGGCAAATATAAGTAAATGTAAAATATTTTGAAATCATAAAATGTGTATCAGAATTTGATAGTTGACAATATCTTCCAGTTTCTGAACTACATCTCAGTAGGTGTTTTGACCTCTGTTGCAAGGGTTGTTATTAAGGTAGCAACTAACAAGTTAAGTTCTAAAAGAACCTTGTAAAATACTGTAACTGTTCAGTGCATCATTGGTGCAGATTTTGTCTCTACCAACTACGTGTCTAGCAAGTACAAGTACACTACTGGCCATTAAAATTGCTACACCAAGAAGAAATGCAGATGATGAATGGGTATTTATTTGACAGATATATTATACTAGAACTGACATGTGATTACATTTTCACCCAATTTGGGTGCATAGATCCTGAGAAATCAGTACCCAGAACAACCACCTCTGGCCGTAATAACGGCTTTGATACGCCTGGGCATTCACATCTCCTCTGAATCCATGCCCCACCTCATCTCTGTGACACCCCGCGCACCCACTTTCTACATGCTTTCCAAAATGCACCCAATAACCCTCAACACCCCATTGTACGTGGTTATTGTGCCTGTGGTGAAAGGATTTTGACCGTCAGTGACCAACAGCTCAAACCAGATACGTGTAATCTATCCTCTTCCATCGAAGATACCAATTGCTTGCTTCACTGATTTTCCACCATCCTCCCTCCTTTGCCTCTGCTCTCCTCTCCCCTCACCCTGCTATCCCTCCTCCTTTCCTATCCCATTCCAGATTGCTATTCACACAACAGTCGCATTCCGGTCAGAGCTGCTGGTGGTAGCGGTCGTGTGTGTGTGTGTGTGTGTGTGTGTGTGTGTGTGTGTGTGTGTGTGTTTTCTTTGCTGAAGAAGGCTTTGACTGAAAGCTGTAATGTGTAACAGTCTTTTCGTTGTGCCTGTCTACAACGATGTGGGTCATCATCACAGTGAGTAGCAATTAGTTTGGTTTCTTATACTGTTAGTAGTTCATATTAATAGGGAAGGACTATAGTTAGATTTTTGTGATATTATGTTGTGAATCAGGGTTTGCATGTTTTAGTAATTTTCTTGTTGTAGTCTTCTTTAAAACATCCTCAAAAGAACCACATGGTGTTTCTGAAACTCTTTCAGATTTGTGGTGGAACACACGTAGGTTGTATATTTTTCAGTGGATGTTTGCAATCTTTGGTCTTCATGACCAAGATAAAAGTTCTTTTTTCCAGCAGTCTTTCTTCACTATTGTTGGTTTATTACAACATAAATCCCATGGTGCATTTACAGTTTCTCCTGCTTCCCAACTGGAGTCTGAAGTCTCCCAGAATTCTAAAAGGATGCCATGTGGTTTTTCAGACAGAACATCCTTCAGACCTTCCAAGAATTTACATTTTTTCTTAGGTTCTGCCTGTTGTCTTGGTTGGCTGAGGCATTTCATTGGTTAAAGAATAGACTCTGTTAGGACATATTGAGAATAAAAGATACTTTGGGGGTTAAATTAAAAGATACTGTGGGGGTCAAATTAAATGATAGAATCCAGTATCTGTAGCCAAGTGAAATACATTCCTTACTCTCCCCACATACTCCTTTGTGGAATATGTACTTTTATAACTCAAAGGCATAAAATAGGAATATAGTTTTTTATGATACTCTCAGCATAAATTATATGCCTAATAGCATTGTGAGCAATTACTTTGTTAACAGTTGTGAAGAAAGTTATCTTTTGCTTGCATTTGTATCCAGTGCCTTCTGGATGCTCCAACTTATCATTGTAAAATGATGATACACACTTTATAATGTAATTATGAAAAGGATATTGAAGGAAGTTTAGAAACATGAAAATATTTGCTTCCTCTATAAGGGAACAATATTGGACAGAACACATGCATCTTAGTTCCACATTGTAGTTTTAGCATATTGTTAAACTTCCCAAGATTTGATTATTAGATCATGATAAATGATAAAGAATTCAATAGGGCTCTAGATTACATAGTTAGCTGGATAAATTTTAGTTAGCTGTTGTTTCTTATAGTGCCTGCTGTTCAGCAATCAATTTCTATAGGAAATAAACTTGCTTCTCATGTGCAATGCTTGAAATATGCATTTTTCCACAGGTTTAACCACATCTTTGTATCTTTTTTACAAATGTTTAAATAGTAAAAAGAAAATCGTAAGCATGATGTATGGTAATTTATCAACAAATGATATTGTGTGTGTAAGGGGCAGTCAGATGAAATTGAGATAGATGTAAAAAAACGTAAGTAAACTGTTTATTATTTTAAAATTAATCACCATAACTGCTAATACATGTATCCCAATGTGAGACAAGATGGTCATTACCTTCATGGAAAAATGTTTACTGTTACCTATAAAACCGTGATTGTGCCAAGGCATGCCCCTCTTCTTATGAAGCAAATCGATAGCCACAGATGTTTTTCTTCAGAACTCCAAAAGTAGGGAAATCGCATGGGGAGAGACTGGGATTGTATGGAGGATGGTGAGGGCTTCCCAGTGTAACTACTGCAGCACATGTGAAGCAGCCTTCCCAGCAAGTGCTTAGGCATTATCCTGCAATAGAATGATGCCATCCTTCAACATCCTTGGGTGTTTAAACTTGATGGCATGCTTCAATTTTTGCAAAGTGCCCACATGCTGCTGTGCATTAATTCTTCCAGTAAGTCAACGATCAGCAGGCTCTTGCAGTCAAAGAAAAGGATCATCTTGACTTTTCCAGAGCTTGTGTGGATGGTTTTGAAATTTTTCGGTGATGATAAATCCATGTGCCTCCGTTGTTGGCTCTGATCTTTGCTCTCTGGCTCTAAATGATGGTACCAAGTTTCATCTCACAACAACATGGGGCAGGAAACAGTATTCTTCATTGTAATACCATTCCAAGTGCACCAGTGATGTCAACATTCTGTTCGACTTCTGCTCCTCCGTCAGCCTGTGGGGAACCCACTTCACACAGATTTTCTGGACCTCCAGAAGCTCTGTCAGGACAGCGTGAGCAGTACCATGACTGATGCCCAACATGAACTAACTGTCTTCCATCATCCACTGTCAGTCATTTCCGTTGGCAGCATCCACTGCTGCAATGACAAAAGGGGTAATGACGTGATGGGCCTGTCCTGACCAATTGTTGTGTTTCAGTGACACCCAGACTTCTCACAATTGTTTATTGCACATGATTACATGTGCATATGCCATACTGTGTTTGTCATACATAGCAGACATTTGGGCATGACTTTCGCTACCTGACACTCATTCCACAGTCAAAAACCACATTGTACCTCACTGTTCTTTTTTCCTGGACACACATATGATTCACTGACCTCATATCTGGGCATGTCTAACAGACAATTGGCATAGCAGTGAATTTTCGCACTGTTTCTTTCTAATTCCCCGTACAGGGTACCCCTACTTCCACAACTTCCTGTATTACCAGCACCCATGCCATGCTTTGTATGTAGTCTGTCTCATTTTCATTTGACAGTGCATTATACTAAATTGTTGATGACATGATGTTCTGTTTTTACAAATGATAAAATGAATTAAATATTTTAGTAATTTCTAATTAAGTGATAGATGAGATAGTGATATCTGAGTGAGATGTTGTAAAAAAATCAGTAAACACATACATCTGTGGAATGGTTTTAGACTTTTCGTGCAGACACTAACACATAGAAAACATGTGTACAAACATTAGATTGGCACATAATTATGAAAATGAAGAAGTAAACACATAGGAAGCATGGATGTAAATATTAGGTTTTCTCATAATTGTGAGAATGAAGAACTGAGCTAAACATAAGAGGGTAGTACACAGTTGTGAAATTAACGTATACAGTAATTATCATTAAAATACAGGAATGAGAAAGTGATGACAGGTAACACATTAAATAAAGCTGAATGAGTTGAACAATATACATGACAGTGTGACACACAGGTAAATGACTGAAGAAAATATTGAGAAAATCTCTATTTCTTTCTCTCCTTCCCTCCCTCCCCCCTCCCTCTTTCCCTCCCTCATTCCTGCCCCCCTCTCCCTCCCTCCCTCCCTCATTCCTGCCCCCCTCTCCCTCCCTCCCTCCCTCATTCCTGCCCCCCACTCTCCCTCCCTCCCTCATTCCTCCCTCTCTCTCCCTCCCTCCCCCCTCTCCCCCCTCCCCCACCCCCTCCCCTCCTCCCTTCCTATCTCTGTTCCTCCTACTTTTTCTCATTGTTTAATTGTTGCTAGATGTCCATCTCTCTCTGTTAGTGATTTGTATTACCATTTAAAATGCAGAATGTTTCATCATCATGTCACTCTTCTGTTTATTTGACTCTTTGTCAGGCAAAATTCACAATTTGTTCTCTGGTCTAAATGTTGAATAACGTTATTGCAGAGGCTGCCAGCATGGTGCTGGGGAGGAAGCAGAGTCTCAAAGGGGACACTGTCCTCGCAGACTATGGTCCAGAAGAGGCTCTCAATGAAAGTGCTGATATTGAATGGGTGAACATGGTAATCTTTATATCAGCTGATATTTAACTTAGTTTTTTATTGTATGTATCACCACACCTTTCAAGCTAATGAGTCTAAGTAACTGCTTCAAATACAGAGTAATTCTTTTGAATACAACCCATAGTTTATTGTGTAGAGGTACAATTTTTTGCTGTGTGTTCAAGCACTATGTTGAATTCATGAGACTTTTAGGATTCAGGCTTTACAGCAAAATCATCATTAACACATAGTGTAGGTGTTCTGAATAGCTATTATCTGGAAAATTTCAGTTAAATTTTCTGGGTAGGTATATTCTATATTGGATAGGATATGCAGATATTTTGTCCCAGACCAGAACAGTTTATTTAACTAATGCTTATTTTTATGGCAAGGCTTATTAACTCTGTTCATCTAACAGAATAGAGCCTGCTATTGTAAGAAACTAGTACAGAAAAGGTTTAACATGGCATTTAAATCTGTACCCCATTCCACCAAGCGGTGTATGGCAGTGTGTATATGTTGCACGAGAATCATTTCTCACCTTCCTGTTCCATTTTTAGATAGTTTATTGGTAGGGTTGGTAGGGGAATTATTGCTACTTCTTTCTATATGTGAACTACTTTTTCCCTCCTGATTACTGTGTAAAATATAAGTTGGCTGAAGTAATGTGTTTCTTAACTCATATTAGAATGGGTTTTTGAAATTTTGAGAATAAGGCTCATCTCAGTGCCTTTCATGTAGCTTCTCCCTTTGCAGTTTGTTCAACATTTCTGTGATGTTCTCATGGAGATTAAATAAATATCTGATGAACTTTGCAGCTTGTATGTGAATCTTCTCTGTCCCTTCCACTAATCCACATTGATAAAAGTCCCAGAATGATGAACAACCCTGAAGAATTAGTTTAACCAAGTTTTTGTAAGTTACTTTGTCTGTTTATGAATTGCAGTTCCTTAGAATCCTGCTGATTCATCTGTCTGGCATCTACCATCCCACATCTAAATTTATTTTGATCTTCCTCTTTATATTGCACTGGACACATACTCTCAAATGCCTAAAGATTGTGACTGATTCAAGTAAGTGTCTACCAGTCTTGTAGTCACTTTATTTATTTATGTACATTACATTACTTTTTTCTTATATTTCCACATCAAATAGCTCCCCTGCCCCTGTGCTTGCAACTTTGTAGAACAATATAATCAGCTGGATAATTGAATGACATATGTGTTTGGTGTGTCCTACTCTCCTTTGTGATGTGTGTCTTCATTTCCTTTGTGACATGTGTTATGTATTTAATCATTTGATGTAGCTGACTGTAATGAATTTAATATAACATTTGTGTTTTTGATGACCATGAGAGACAGAAAGAAGAGTATGAAGCCCAAAGCCAACACACAGCCTTCTTCTCTTGAACAGCACTAATGGGCCCCCAAGTTTGGACAGATGCATCATTATCAACAGTTGTACACCCTTACTCCATGAGATAATGATAAAGGGTGTGATCTTCAATCCAAGATATTTGTATATATTCCAGTGCCACCACTTCTCTCCCCATCATAAAAATAAATGTAACTCCCAACTGTGGATAACACGAGTAATAATAAAAATGGACACTTCATAAGCTCAGTCCATGGATCCTAGCAGGCCCATCAACACAACATGATGGCCAGTAATTACAAGTACCATCTAATCCACCAGCCAAAAATAAATACAATTCTTGATTTTGACTTGCATGCAAAATTTCAAAACCTTGATCACCATAGGAAATGACACAAGTTCTCAGAAACACAGTAAATCACCAAAGTTTGCAAATGTAGTGAATAAAATTTTGCTGTGAATCAACAGCAAAATTTTCACATATTCTGAGGGCACAAATTGAAATAATTCTAAACTAAAATGGAAATGTGTAGCCGATTCAGCACACAGTGACACAGCGCCTGATTCTGGTATGGTCAAAAACTGAGACCTCACTCCATCATCCAGCTGGGCCTTAAATACCCTTAGGCTGAACTTTCCAAGATTACATGTCAACAATGTAGGAAAAGATAGATTGTGATTTACTGTAAAGATGATATTTTAAATTCCAGACAGGTACAGTTAAAAGACACTTACATGTAAGCTCTCAGCCACAGCAGAGTGTTTGCTGATATGAAAGTTTCATATTAGCGCACACTCTGCTGCAGAATGAAAATCACATTCTGGAACCATCCCCCAGGCTGTGGCTAAGCCATGTCTCCATAATATCCTTTCTTCCAGGAGTGCTAGTTCTGCAAGGTTCACAGGAGAGCTTCTGTGAAGTTTGGAAGGTAGGAGATGAGGTACTGGTGGAAGTAAAGCTGTGAGGATGGGTCGTGAGTCGTGCTTGGGTAACTCAGTTGGTAGAGCACTTGCCCGTGAAAGGCAAAGGTCCTGAGTTCGAGTCGCAGTCTGGCACACAGTTTTAATCTGCCAGGAAAGTTTCATATCAGCGCACACTCTGCTGC
Organism: Schistocerca cancellata; assembly: GCF_023864275.1. NCBI lineage: Eukaryota > Metazoa > Arthropoda > Insecta > Orthoptera > Acrididae > Schistocerca > Schistocerca cancellata. Next base: position 1,011,660,894 of record NC_064626.1, read on the forward strand.
AATGTGAAAATCTCATTCAGCAAAGAAATTCTGGTTGTATGCAAAGGCTGTGTGTCACCAACATTAGTATCCAGTCCCTAGTGAATGGGGCAGGAACTGAAATTGAGGATAGTAAAGCAAAAGCTGTAATACTTAACTCCATTTTCAGATGTTCCTTTACCCAGGAGAACTGCTCCATTTTGATTCTCATACCACTGAAAGGATGAATGAAATAATTATTAGTGGCAGTGGTGTTGAGAAACAACTGAAATCATTAAAACTGTAGAAAGCTCCAGGGCCCAATGATATCCCTGTCAGATTCTATACTGAATTAGCAGCTGAATTAGCCCCTCTTGTAGCTATGATCTATCTAGGCCACTGGAACAAAAAACTTGCCCAGTTCTTGGAAAAAAACACAGGTCACACCTTTTTACAAGAAGGGTAGTAGAAGTGATCCACGAAAGTGCCTTCCAATATCCTTGACATTGATTTGTTCTAGAATCTTATAACATATTCTTAGCTCAAATATAATGAAGTGTCTTGAACAGAATGGCCTCCTCAGTGGCAGCCAGCATGAATTCCGAAAACATTGATGATGTGAAACCCAACGCACACTTATCTCACATATCATACTGAAAGCCTTGGATCGAGGCAGTCAGGTAGATGCAGTATTTCTTGTTTTTTGAAAAACATTTGACTCAGTACCACACCTGCACTTACTGTCAAAAATACGATCATATGGGGTATTAATTGAAATTTGTGACTGGATTGAGGACTTTTTGATAGTACACAGCATGTTATCTTGGATGGAAAGTCATCCTCAGATATAGAAGTAACTTGATGTGTGGCCCAGAGAAGTGTTTTGAGACCCTTGCTGTTCATGTTGTATATTAATGACCTTGCAGTCAATATTAATAACAACCTCAGACTTTTTGCAGATGATGCAGTTATTTATAATGAAGTACTACCTGAAGGAAGCTGGACAAATATTCAATCAGATCTCAGTAAAATTTCAAAGTGGTGCAGAGGTTGGCTACTTCTTTTAAATTTCAGAAATGTAAAGTTGTGTGCTTTACAAAAAGAAAAGAAAAACATTGTATCCTATGACTATAATGTCAGTTGGAATCGGCCAACTCGTACAAATACATGGATGTAACTCTTTGTAGAAATATGAATTAGAATGTTCACATAGGTTCAGTAGTGGGTAAAGTAGATGGTAGACTTTGGTTTATGAGTAGAATACTGGGGGACAGTAATCAGTCTGCAAAGGAGATTGCTCACAAATCACTCATGTGACTGGTTCTAGAACATTACTCAAGTGTGTGGGAACCGTACCAAATAGGACTTACAGGGGATATTGAATGTGTACAGAGAAGGGCAGCACAAATGTTCACAGGTTCATTTGATCCATGGTAGGGTGTTACAGAGACACTGAAGGAACTGAACTGGAAGACTCTTGAAGATTGACATAAACTATTCTGAGAAAGTCTATTAACGAAGTTTCAAGAACCTGCTTTAAATGATGATTCTAAGGATATACTACAATCCCCTATGTATCACTCACATAGGTATCATGAGGATAAGATTGGAATAATTATTGCACACACAGAGGCATTCAATCAATCATTTTTCCTGCATTTCATATGTGAATGGAACATGAATAAACCCAAATAACTGGTACAATTGGAGGTATCTTCTACCATGCACCTCATGGTGGCATTCAGAGTATGGAGTAGATGTAGATCTCCTTCTTTTAAATGAAAATTAATTTTCAAAGCTTTGTCTGTTATTGTTTTCTTCTCCCTGATAATCTTCATTAATTTTACATGCTGCAGACACAAATTTGGTACTGAAATGTTCAGAGCATCATAATTCTCTGTACCTAGTATGGTTGCTGTGATATATACACATAAGTAACATGCTTTGAATACTGTCATCACACAGAGGAAGTTCCGTTTGTTCCCAATTACATATTTCCAAGTGGCTGCCTATCCCATATATCTGGCCAGCACATGATGCAGTGGCTCTTCATTGGCAGCTTCAAGTGGCTGTCACACACCCCCTTAATTGCTGAGTACCCCATGGATGTTCTGGGTCTGATGTTAGCATCTCTCTGCTGCTTTGGAGAACTTGTTACATCACACCACGATAGACTATAAGGGGCATTCAAATGAAACCCAGCCACTAGTGTAAAGTAACGGTTGTTGTTGTTGTGATCTTCAGTCCTGAGACTGGTTTGATGCTACTCTATCCTGTGCAAGCTTCTTCATCTCCCAATACGTACTGCAGCCTACATCCTTCTGAATCTATTTAGTGTATTCATCTCTTGGTCTCACTCTACGATTTTTACCCTCCACGCTGCCCTCCAATACTAAATTGGTGATCCCTTGATGCCTCAGAACATGTCCTACCAACCGATCCCTTTTTCTTGTAAAGTTGTGCCACAAACTCCTCTTCTCCCCAATCCTATTCAATATTTCCTCATTAGTTACGTGATCTACCCACCTAATCTTCAGCATTATTCTGTAGCACCACATTTTAAAGGCTTCTATTCTCTTCTTGTCCAAACAATTTATCATCCATGTTTCACTTCCATATGTGGCTGCACTCCATACAAATACTTTCAGAAACGACTTCCTGACATTTAAATCTATACTCGATGTTAACAAATTTTTCTTCTTTAGAAACGCTTTCCTTGCTATTGCCAGTCTACATTTTATATCCTCTCTATTTCGACCATCATCAGTTACTTTGCTCCCCAAATAGCAAATCTCCTTTACTACTTTAAGTGTCTCATTTTCTAATCTAATTCCCTCAGCATCGCCCGACTTAATTCGACTACATTCCATTATCCTCGTTTTGCTTTTGTTGATGTTCATCTTATATCCTCTCTTCAAGACACTGTTCATTCCGTTCAACTGCTCTTCCAAGTCCTTTGGTGTCTCTGACAGAATTACAATGTCAACGGCGAACCTCAAAGTTTTTATTTCTTCTCCATGGATTTTAATACCTACTCCGAATTTTTCTTTTGTTTCCTTTACTCTTTCCTCAATATACAGATTGAATAACATCAGGGAGAGGCTACAACCCTGTCTCACTACCTTCCCAACCACTGCTTCCCTTTCATGTAAGTAATGGTAATGATTTTATTAACCCAAAAATGTAGTCATACACAGTATACATACTCAAAAATAGTCACCAAAACTGTTGGCACATTTATCCCATTGTGACACTAGCCGGTCGATTCCATCCTTGAAGAAGCTAATAGTCTGCTGTCGGATACAGGCATGGACCCAGTCAAACACTTCATCATACGTTTCAAATTGATGTCTGTGAATATATTGTTTTAGAGGTCCAAACATATAAAAGTCACACAGTGAAAGGTTGGGACTGTATGGTGGATGTCCCAGTGTTTCCCACCAAAACTGCTGCAATGTCATCTTCACCGCATTGGCTGTATGTGGGCGGGCATTATCATGCAGGAGGATAACGCCATTGGATAACATGCCTTGGCGTATCGACTTGATGGCTTGTGTAAGGTTCTGTAAATTGGCTTGATAACGCTTGGCACTGATGGTGGTTCCCCGTCCATTAACTCGGCAAGCAGTGGGCCCTTGTGGTCTAAAAAGGAGGACATCATGACCTTACCAGAACTGGTGTGCATGGCCTTTGATTCCTTTGGAGGTGGTGAAGTCACATGTTTCCACTGCTTGCTCTGGTGTTTGCTTTCCGGTTCAAAATGGTGACACCATATTTCGTCACCCCATGACAATGCGTGACAGAAAGCCATATTCCTCCTCGTGATAATGCTGCAGATGACTCAAAGACAGTGCCATTTGAGTATTGCACTGTTCGGCAGTCATTTGGTGGGGAACCCACTGCACACAGATTTTTTGAAAGTTCAGGTGTTGATGCATTATGGTGTGAGCTGTGCCCACACTAGTACCCAGTAATCAATGGATCTCGTCCATGGTGGTTCTGCAGTTGTCCATGACTAAAGCATTCACTTCCACAACTGTTTCCAGTGCGATGACACGACGAACCTCTCCAGGACAAGCATCATCTTCCAGTGACCTGCAGCTCTCAAGGAATCATTTGCACCATTCCACAACACTCGAATGACTCAGATTGTACTCACCGTACACAGCCCTCATTTGTCGATACATTTCACAACCTCCAACTCCCTCTACCGCCAAAAATCGAATCACTCCTCGTTGTTCCTCCTTACTCGCCTACATGTTCGTTAGTAGACGATAACTTGTGTGACCACCTTCTCTTCGACATGAAACCACACTGGCACTATGCAATGTCAAACAGTGTGCAGACATTAGTCTTTCTACCAAAAGTTGGCACCACCATACCCGCAGTTACGTGGTGCCAACTTACGTGTAAGGCAAAGGTAGACACATTGACCAAGTTTCATTTGTATGAACCTCATACTTCACAATGTCTGGCCCAACATTTATAAGTATTGTTCTCATACATTCCACAAGCAAGTATAAGAACTAAGAAAGAATATACTAATATGGGTTGAAAGTTTCTTGAAGTGCGACATTATTTTTGAACCTGTGCAAGCTACATTAAAATTTTGTGGCATTGTCTCATTTATTCACCATTCAGTTTTCTCTTATGTTAATTTATATTGCACTGCATTCTAATACTGCCATTACTAATCTTTCTTTCAAAATTGTTTTGATTCAGCTCTTTACTGTACTGTATTGTATGTAAGTCTTTGCAGTCTAATTTGTGAACTCTAATCGAAAACCCTGTGTTGATATTTGTTAAATCAATAAAGAAACAGATGATGTTGTTAGTTCTTATCTTTAGAAGGTGCAATTTCCAGTAAATGTTACAGCAACATACGTACATAAGTGCATCTTTCATACCCACATGTTCCTTCTTAAAAATGAGAAAAGAGGAAAACATTAAACAAGGTAGGTCAAGGACAGAGATATATCACGTAGGACCCAGTTTAAGAAGAACCCATGAAATATGCCCTGTACAGAAGGAAGCTGCCATTTTGGAGTCTTCCCCCCACCTGAGTCAGAAACTGCACAGAACTTTATATCACATGGCTGTATGATATTAAGGGATACTACTAAAACAAAATTTGCATAGTTTACATAATGAACTAAATGATATTCACCCAGATTTGAATAACAGTAAGTGCAGCGCCTTCAGCCTTCATCAGCTGTTCATCACTATATGCCTTAAGGCAAAATGGACAGGTAGTACAGGTAATGCATTGCGTGTTCTCCTCTGCATTCACATTTTGTCAGTCCTTTGGAAAATCCCATTAGACAAAGTTGACCGTGGATTTGCTTACACCTTATCCTAGCCTGTTCAGTGATCTCCACATGGACTACTCTAAAGAATCTCCAGGCAGTAGATGCACAGCAGGTTTCATGTATGTTTTAAGTTGTCATATATATTGTTCTCTGGCAGCAGGTGGAGACGTAGTTCATGCTGCTGCTGAAGTAAGGAAACTTCTTCTGGATTTCACTATAGACCATGATGCACAGCAGGTTTCATGTATGTTTTAAGTTGTCACATGTAGCCGCCCACAATTGTTCTCTGGCAGCAGGTGGAGACATAGTTCATGCTTCTGTTGAAGTAAGGAAACTTCTTCTGGATTTCACTATAGACCATGGTGGTTTATGGCCGTGAAGAGGGTGTAAATGCTTTAGTTCATCCATTTTAATTTCTATGTCTATAGCTACTGTACCACACATATCATGTGGTACAGTACCTTCCAAATAATAAACCTTGTCTGAAGGTGTCAGTTTCTGACATCCAGTTGTAAGTTGTGCAGTTTCATTCAGTGCAACTTCTACTTGCATTGCCTGAGCAGATTTGTACCATACAAGGCATGCAAACTCCCCAGCAGAGAAATAGGATTCTATGGTGGAGGTTCTGATGACTTGAAGTTGGACTCCCAAGTTACTGCCAATGAGTTTCTGAATGATTATATTTCAAGCTGACACTTTTAGCTTGATGCTGAGACAATGTGTACAGTATGTTAAAGACCTGTCTAAAGTGATGCCGAATATTTTAGCATAAAACAGGCTTCCCAGTTAACTTTTGGTTTTCTATTCACCTGTCTTTTTCAGAGATGGAAAGTACAGACCTGTATTTGTTGAGGATTAGGTTTCTGGTGGTTCTTACCATAATACTCAGTGCTGTTGTAGAACTTGTTCAGCCTCCTCAGGCTTCTTTGTTTGCGTTGCTAAAGCAAGATCATCTGCGTATACAGGGTGATGATTTGAAGTAACTAGTGAATGCCCCTCATGCATGTAGAGTGTGGGAACCTTCAGCAGTGTTCTCGCTATCAGAAGCCATTTCAGAAGTGATGTCACAGTGGATGGTACAGCACAACACGTTTACTTATGACCTGTTTGTGCAAAATGCCGAGTGTTATCACGACACTGCAGCAGCTTTTTTGTGTTCATTTCAATCTGCAGTCCCATTCCCAGCTGCAATATGATTCTCAGATGTTTTACTGATCTGAGGACAAAAGGGAGTATCATAAAAAAGAAGCCACCAGATTCTAAGAAGAATGCAAGGGCACTGAAAAACTTCAAGATTTTGAGACGGGCATTGATTTGGAGCCAAGAGCGGTCTGCATAATGACACTTGCATAAATTAGAGTTAAGCTGGGAAGCAAAGCATACTATTTTGAGGGAAGAGATAACATTTCATCCAAACAAGATGTGTAGTGTTTAACATTGGAAGGAAGCAGATTGTGAGCAAGCAACGAGAGGAATCTGGTATTTGAATGCAAGTGCTGCTTGAAGGCGGTGAAAATGTGATAATCATCATGAGTGAACGAGGCTCATTTTCATTTTAATGGGGAGGTTAACAAGAAAAATTTCTGTTACTGGGATCTGAGAATCTGTGCATCATCCATGAAACAACTCTCCATGCAGATCGGTGTGGTGTGCAAATAGCAATTTCAACAACTTCGGCCAAATTTTTTTGAAGATTAAAATGGTATGACTATGACAGTCAACACTGAACATTACATTCACATGCTTAACAATTTCTTATGTCCATTGATATCTATACAGTAAGAACAACGATTATTTTCAACAAGGTGGTGCCACCCATCACACTGCACGTCGTTTGTCACATGTTTCTAGGGAGGGTCATTTCCCATTTTGGTGACATCCAAGGTCTCCACATCCCTTCCCCCCCCCCCCCCCCCCCCCTTTCTCAATTTAAGCACTTGTGACTTCTTTCTGTGGGGATACCTAAAATCACATGTGTATTCCCATAAAACCTGCATCTTGACTGATTTGAAGAACGTGGGTCAAGCAGGAAGTGGAAGCAATTGATCATGGAATATTGTACTGTGCTTGCACAGATTTTCAGCACGGGCTTGAAACCTACATTCAAGAAAGTGTACACCACCTACCAGACATTATCTTTCATTCGTAATATGCATTTCAAATGGCATGTAATTATAAAGATGTCATTGTAATAAATTTACTTTTGCATTGCAAATGAGATGTGCACTGTTCATTTTTAAAATATCTGATTCCTGTTGCCAAATGTTAGGCCTTGGTTGGTGATTAGTGTGTATATTGAAGAGTGCAGCAGCAAAGCATTCCCTGTGGCAAGCCATTCTTTTGGTTTCTCCAACAACTTTGTCTTCCTTAAAACTCAGTGAAGATCTTTCAACTGTGCTGAAAAGTGCCAACTATTTTCATGAAGCCATGATTTTGTTTCATGCTGTAGATCTTGTGTAGCATGATGCAGTGGTAAACACTGTAACAGACTGAATATAGATCAATAAAAACAACTCCATTGATGTAATGTCTTTCAAATCCATCCTCTGTGTATTGGGTTAAGTTGGCTATTTGTGCTGTGTGGAATTCTTTTGAGGTCTGAAGCCTTGGAACCTGCCTGTTAGTTAGTTACATGTTCCGTAGGTAATTTGAATGATTCTTTTATCAAAATTATGTGGAGTGAATCACTTTACAGGATATGCATATGTTGTGACTTGCCGATCTTTCAAAGTGCCGCTGCACAGTTAGGCACGTCCTCTACATGCTCTACTGCCAGCCATGCAGCAGCAGCGCCACCTAAGTGGCCAGCCAGCCAGCATCCGCTAGACTCGGACTCTGTTATGATTTGACTGTTAAAGTGTATACACGTCTTTGTTTACTTGATCTTTGACTTTCATGTATTGTGTCTTCCTAGAAATATATTTGTTCAGCTTGAAGTTATAACAATTGGCGACAAGGATGGGATTTTTCTTTTCCATCATTGACCCACATGTTTCCATGGCTACTTTAGAGCAATTATTGCAAGGTCTCATAGAACAGCAAATGCTTCTCACAAATGCGATTCATGATTTCGTCATGGCGTTAAATGCGGGGTCTCTCTCGTTGTTGTCTGTACCTCCTTTTCCTCCATACGATGGGACAGCAGAAGACTGGTCTGATTACGAAAAACGTCTTCGACAGCACTTCTTGGCATTTCATATCGCGGATGAACAAACATGTAAGTCTCTGTTCCTTTCATGGATTGCACCTCAAATGTATTGGTTGTTGTCGCAATTGGCTCCTTTGAAAGATCCTGCTTCTTTGTCCTTTGCTGAAATGTACTCATTTCTGTCCGTCTATTTTCAAAAGCAAACACATTTGGCAGCCTCTCGTGTTGCCTTTTATCGTTGTCAAAAACAATCGAATCAATCCTATCGCGCTAGGGCTGCTGAACTTCATGGCCTCAGTAGAAAGTGTCAATTTGTTACTGAAGTTCACAAAGAATCCTACGCTGATTTCATGGTACAGGATGCTATTATCCGATCGGTGCCCGACAAAGAAGTTAGTTAACGTGCCCTTCAGTTGGCAAATCCGACTCTAGATGAAGTCCTATCCATTGCTCAGTCTTTTTAAATTTCTCGCACCGCTGCAGTGCAAATAGAGGCATGGGGTGACATTGGGGAAATACAACCTCTGTACGCTGGCCGACGTGGCCGCAGTACACTCCCAAGTGCAGCCTCGGCCTAACCATAAACAAACCTCTAAGAAACTGCAGCAAAACCCATGGCAACTACCTTCATGTCCGCGGTGTTTTACGAAACATCCACAAGAAGATTGTCCACAATGTTGGGCCGTGCGTCATAAATGCAAAAAAAGGGTCATGTGTCATCCGTTTGCAAATCTGACCGTGTACATGATGTTCATGAACATGACGCTGATTCTGATTCTGTGTTGTCTGTCAATTGTACTTCTTCCCTTCCAGGGAAGTTATTCCTCACTGTCCAAATACTTGGTCGAGATGTTCGCATGCAGGTGGATACTGGTTCTGCTGCCACTATCATCAATTCTCAGACGTATCTTCATTTGGGTTCTCCAATCCTGTCACCTGTCACTAGGCGATTACGGACTTACAATAAACAGAAGATTTCTCTCTTGGGACAATTTGATGCTGAGGTATCTTACAAATCCGTCGTTCGCACTGTTCCCATATTTGTGGTCGACCATAGTAACGCGGAGAATCTTTTTGGTTTCGATGCCTTTCGCGTTTTTGGGTTCTCCGTAGATGACTCTGTCAATATCGTCTCTGATGCTATTCCTTATGCTCAACTGGATTCCTTGTCGACGACATTTTCATCCCTTTTTTTTCTCCTGGGTTAGGCTGTGCAAATGACTTTGAAGCTCATATCACGCTCAAACCCACTACTCGGCCTAAGTTTTTTCAGGCTTGACCCATTCCTGTGGCCCTTCATGATCAGGTCAAACGGGAGCTGGATCGTCTCACTGCTTCAAGGGTCTTGCTTCCTGTCACTTCCAGTGAGTGGTCCTCTCCTATCATTGTCGTTGCTAAGCCAATTGGTGATATTTGTCTCTGTGGTGACTTCAGAGCCACTGTAAATGCTCAATGCCTTATCGACACTTACCCTATGCCTCGACCTGAAGAATTGTTCACTAAACTTTCTGGAGGCCAGTATTTTTCTAAACTTGACCTGTCAGAAGCTTATCATCAACATCCTCTTGACGGTGCTTCCCAGCAGTTTCTTGTTCTTAACACGCCTTTCGGCCTCTATCAATACAAACAATTGCCATTCGGGTTTGCCAGCGCTCCTGCTCTCTTTCAGCGATTCTTGGAAAAATTATTGCTCACTGTCCCTGGGTGTATAAATTACCAGGACGACATTGTTGTCACTGGCTCCACCACTGACGAACATCTTAAAAATCTCCGCACACTTTTTCATGTTTTACAGACTGCCGGTCTTAACTGTAATCTTCAGAAATCAAAATTTTTTCAGGCATGTATCACGTACTTGGGGTTTCAACTCTCTCGGGATGGTATTCGTCCGCTTCAGCAAACTGTCGCTGTGATCGATGCCCTTCCTCACCTTACATCTGTTAAGGAACTGCAGGCCTTCTTGGGGAAAATAGCATACTATCACAGGTTTTTACCATCTGCTGCTTTGGTGGCTCAGCCATTGCATCGCCTGTTGCATAAAAACGTGCCTTTTCACTGGTCCGTGTCATGTGATGCGGCTTTCCAGAAATTGAAGACTATGCTGAAACAGGCCCCGTGTCTGGCTACTTATTGACCTGGCCAACTCTTCTTCTTGTCACGGACGCCTCTCAATATAGGGTTGGTGCAGTCCTTGCGCACCGTTTTTCTGACGGTTCTGAACAACCCATTGCTTATGCTTCCAAAACGCTCACGGGTGCCCAACAAAAGTATTCTCAAATTGAAAAAGAAGCTTTGGCCATTATTTATGCTCTTCATAAGTTTGGTGTTTTTCTCTAGGGATCCAAATTTCATCTTGTTACGGATCACAAACCACTTGTTTCCTTGTTTCATCCATCAACGTCACTTCCCGACAAGGCTGCACACCGCCTCCAGCGTTGGGCTCTTTACTTGTCTTGTTTCAATTATGAGATTCATTTCCAGCCGATGGCTCAACAGGTGAATGCTGATGTACTGTCTCGCCTTCCCATGGGTCCTGATCTGGCATTCGATAGGGACGAACTTTTATGTTTCCACCTGGATGTTGCTGAGCAGCGAGTTGTGGACGGGTTCCCCATCACCGGGGACCAGCTGGCGTCTGCTACGGGTTCTGACGCTACCCTCTCCCAGGTTTTCACTGTATTCAGAACGGTTGGCCAGATCGTCCGTCCGCTAAGACTTCTGATCTGTTGCGGAACTACTATGCTTTGCATTACTGCCTCATGGCTAGGGATGGTGTTATCCTCCTTTCCACCGAAAATGCTTCGCCGCGTGTTGTGGTACCTGCGTCTTTGCATGCTTCGGTCTTGCACCTCCTTCACCAAGGGCAGTGGGGTGTGTCTCGCACAAAATCTCTGGTGTGCCATAATGTGTACTGGCCTGGCATCAACTCTGAAATCACACACATGGTCGCTGCCTGCGGCCCTTGTGCGTCACAGGCCGCCGCCCCAAAGTCATCTTTGTCACAGTGGCCTTCGCCTGAGAAGCCCTGGGAGCGTATTCATGCTGACTTTGCGGGACCTTTTTTAGGTACTTATTGGCTTCTCTTTATTGACACCTACTCTAACTTTCCTTTCATTGTCCGTTGCACGTCACCTACCACCGCGGCAACCACCAATGCTTTAGCTCACATTTTCTCTTTGGAAGGCCTTCCCTCTACTCTTGTTACTGATAATGGTCCGCAATTTGCTTCTTCTGATTTTGCGGATTTTTGTGCCCGTCACGGTGTCATGCATGTCACGGCCCCTCCGTTCCATCCACAGTCAAATGGTGAGGCTGAACGACTGGTCTGCACATTTAAGGCTCAGATGAGGAAACTCCTGGCTTCTTCTGCTGCTGATGATGCGCTTCTCCAATTTCTGGCTTGTTATCGTTTCACCCCCATGGGCGATCACAGCCTGGCTGAGCTCTTACATGGCTGACAGCCCCGCACTCTACTTCATCTTCTGCGGCCTTCCACCTCATGGCCGCGGGTGCCTTCGCTTGGCCGGTTCACTGCCGACGACCTTGTACGGGTACGGTGATATGGCAGGTGGCCAAAATGGAGTCCTGGCCCCATCTTACGTGGCCAACGCCTGTATGAAATCCAGATGGACACGGGTGTTGCAGTGCATCATTCGGACCAGATTCGGCCTCGTGTGCCGGCAACGCCTGTTCCAGATGCCGATACACCACCTCACAACCTTCGGCTCTACCTGACGCTTGGGATACTGGAATCTCTCATTACTTACAGCGCAGTCCTCTCACCATCATATCGGTGCCAGCACAAAAACTGACGCCACCAGGAGACGTGCCCATGCAGGAACCAGATGACCATCATCTGTCAGAGCAACTCTACTCACATCCTTCTCCTACAGACACAGACACATCACCCATGTCTCCTGTTATAACAACCGGACTTGCCCCAACGGGCAGATTGGTGCACGAGGCCCCAGCAGATTCGACCCCCACGTCTCCTGTCATGTCGACCCGTTATTGTCAGGGACACTCCCGTCCGTACGGGAAGCCCCCTCCTCGAGACTTTACAGCCAGACAAACAACACCTATGGATGTTAGCAATTTACAGGCCACCTCCATCAAGACCTGTGCAAAAATTTCAAAGGGGGGAAAAGTGTTGTGACTCGCCGATCTTTCAAAGTGCTGCCGCGCAGTTACGCGCATCCTCTACATGCTGCGCTGTCTGCCAGCCATGCAGCAGCAGCGCCACCTAAGCGGCCAGCCAGCCAGCGGCTGCTAGACTTGGACTCAGTTATGATTTGACTGTTAAAGTGTACACATGTCTTACTCTGTTTACTTGATCTGTGACTTTCATGTATTGCGTCTTCCTAGAAATATATTTGTTCAACTTGAAGTTATAACAGTATACATATTGAGTGTTGATACAGGGTGTTTATAAATGAATATCGGGTTTTTAATGCTTTATAATATTTATTACATTAATCTTATAGTTATAAATCATATGTCAAATGAAAGAGCAACTCCAACAGTTCTACCAAGATCCTTATAAATGTTCAATGTGAGCACCATTTGTCACACGGTACATGTCAAGTATATAGTTGAGTTCTTCCCAAACATTGATAAGTGTGTCTTCAGTGATTGTAGCAACAGCTGCTTCAATCCGGGTTCTTAATTCAGGAAGGTCTGCTGGTAATGGAGGCATGTACACATGACCCTTGATGAAGGCCCAAAGGAAAAAATCGCTTGGTGTTAGGTCGGGTGAACGTGGAGGCCATGCAAAGCAAGCCCTGTCATTGGGCCCCTTGCGGCATGTCCAGCACTCAGCTATAATAGACTTGATGTGTGCCTTGTGACAAATGGTGCTCACATTGAACGTTTACAAGGTTCTTGGTAAAATTATTTGAGTTGCTCTTTCATTTTACATATCATTTATAACTGTAAGTTTAATATAATAAATATTATAAAGCATTAAAACCCCGATATTCATTTATAAACACCCTGTATTAATGCATTTTTTTAGTCCTACTCGTGCAACTACAGTTATTTATCTATTTATTTATTGCAGGCTACCAGTTTTTAAATACAAATCCACCCACAGTATATAAGGAGTTGTCCAGAAAAAGTGATTTTAGGTTAGATTTAAAGCTTTCGGACATTTTATGTTATTCAGCATATGGTCAAAAAATTTTGTCACTGCATGTTGACCTCTTTTTCTGAGGCTCTGACAGCTCTAATAATGGTTAATAAAGATAATTTTTTCTCTAGCGTTGTAAGTGTGGACATTACTATTTTTCTCAAATTGTGATGGATTTCTTACAACAAATTTCAGTAGCAAATATATGTATTGTGATGGTGCAGTTAAAACACCTAACTCATTGAAGAGGTACCTACATAATGACTGCAGGTAAAGACCACATATTATTCTTACTGCTAGCTTTTGTGTGTTCTACGGATCGGAGTGTGGAATGTCAGATCCCTTAATCGGGCAGGTAGGTTAGAAAATCTAAAAAGGGAAATGGATAGGTTAAAGTTAGATATAGTGGGAATTAGTGAAGTTCAGTGGCAGGAGGAAAAAGACTTTTGGTCAGGTGGATACAGGGTTATAAATACAAAATCAAATAGGGGTAATGCAGGAGTATGTTTAATAATGAATAAAAAAATAGGAGTACGGCTAAGCTACTACAAACAGCATAGTGAACGCATTATTTTGGCCAAGATAGACATGAAGCTCACGCCTACTACAGTAGTACAAGTTTATATGCCAACTAGCTATGCAGATGATGATGAAATTGATGAAATGTATGATGAGATAAAAGAAATTATTCAGGTAGTGAAGGGAGACGAAAATTTAATAGTCATGGGTGACTGGAATTCGAGAGTAGGAAAAGGGAGAGAAGGAAACACAGCAGGTGAATATGGATTGGGGGAGAGAAATGAAAGAGGAAGCCGACTGCTAGAATTTTGTGCAGAGCATAACTTAATCATAGCTAACACTTGGTTCAAGAATCATGAAAGGAGGTTGTATACATGGAAGAACCCTGGAGATACTAAAAGGTATCAGATAGATTATATAATGGTAAGACAGAGATTTAGGAACCAGGTTTTAAATTGTAAGACATTTCCAGGGGCAGATGTGGACTCTGACCACAATCTATTGGTTATGAACTGTAGATTAAAACTGAAGAAACTGCAAAAAAGGTGGGAATTTAAGGAGATGGGACCTGGATAAACTGACTAAACCAGAGGTTGTACAGAGTTTCAGGGAGAGCATACGGGAACAATTGACAGGAATGGGGGAAAGAAATACAGTAGAAGAGCAATGGGTAGCTTTGAGGGATGAAATAGTGAAGGCAGCGGAGGATCAAGTAGGTAAAAAGATAAGGGCTGGTAGAAACCCTTGGGTAACAGAAGAAATATTGAATTTAATTGATGAAAGGAGAAATTATAAAAATGCAATAAATGAAGCAGGCAAAAAGGAATACAAACGTCTCAAAAATGATATCGACAGGAAGTGCAAAATGGCTAAGCAGGCATGGCTAGAGGACAAATGTAAGGATGTTGAGGCTTATCTCACTAGGGGTAAGACAGATACTGCCCACTGGAAAATTAAAGAGACCTTTGGAGAAAGGAGAACCACTTGTAAGAATATCAAGAGCTCAGATGGAAACCCAGTTCTAAGCAAAGAAGGGAAAGCAGAAAGGTGGAAGGAGTATATAGAGGGTCTATACAAGGGCGATGTACTTGAGGACAATATTATGGAAATGGAAGAGGATGTAGATGAAGATGAAATGGGAGATATGATACTGCGTCAAGAGTTTGACAGAGCACTGAAAGACCTGAGTCGAAACAAAGCCCCCGGAGTAGACAACATTCCATTAGAACTACTGACAGCCTTGGGAGAGCCAGTCCTGACAAAACTCTACCATCTGGTGAGCAAGATGTATGAGACAGGCGAAATACCCTCAGACTTCAAGAAGACTATAATAATTCCAATCCCAAAGAAAGCAGGTGTTGACAGATTTGAAAATTACCAAACTATCAGTTTAATAAGTCACAGCTTCAAAATACTAATGCGAATTCTTTACAGACAAATGGAAAAACTGATAGAAGCCAACCTCGGGGAAGATCAATTTGGATTCCGTAGAAATGTTGGAACACGTGAGGGAATACTGACCCTACGACTTATCTTAGAAGAAAGATTAAGGAAAGACAAACCTACGTTTCTAGCATTTGTAGACTTAGAGAAAGCTTTTGACAATGTTGATTGGAATACTCTCTTTCAAATTCTGAAGGTGGCAGGGGTAAAATACAGGGAGCGAAAGGCTATTTACAATTTGTACAGAAAGCAGATGGCAGTCATAAGAGTCGAGGGACATGAAAGGGAAGCAGTGGTTGGGAAGGGAGTGAGACAAGGTTGTAGCCTATCCCCGATGTTATTCAATCTGTATATTGAGCAAGCAGTAAAGGATACAAAAGAAAAGTTCGGAGTAGGTATTAAAATCCATGGAGTAAAAAATAAAAACTTTGAGGTTCGCAAATGACATTGTAATTCTGTCAGAGACAGCAAAGGACTTGGAAGAGCAGTTGAACGGAATGGACAGTGTCTTGAAAGGAGGGTATAAGATGAACATCAACAAAAGCAAAACGAGGATAATGGAATGTAGTCGAATTAAGTCAGGTGATGCTGAGGGAATTAGATTAGGAAATGAGACTCTTAAAGTAGTAAAGGAGATTTGCTATTTGGGGAGCAAAATAACTGATTATGGTCGAAGTATAGAGGGTATAAAATGTAGACTGGTAATGGGAAGGAAAGCATTTCTGAAGAAAAAAAATTTGTTAACATCGAGTATATATTTAAATGTCAGGAAGTCATTTCTGAAAGTATTTGTATGGAGTGTAGCCATGTATGGAAGTGAAACATGGACGATAAATAGTTTAGACAAGAAGAGAATAGAAGGTTTCGAAATGTGGTGCTACAGAAGAATGCTGAAGATTAGATGGGTAGATCACGTAACTAATGAAGAAGTATTGAATAGGATTGGGGAGAAGAGGAGTTTGTGGCACAACTTGACTAGAAGAAGGGATCGGTTGGTAGGACATGTTCTGAGACATCGAGGGATCACCAATTTAGTATTGGAGGGCAGTGTGGAGGGTAAAAATCGTAGAGGGAGACCAAGAGATTAATACACTAAGCAGATTCAGAAGGATGTAGGCTGCAGAAGGTACTAGGAGATGAAGAAGCTTGCACAGGATAGAGTAGCATGGAGAGCTGCATCAAACCAGTCTCTGGACTGAAGACCACAACAACAACAACAACAACAACAACAGCTTTTGTGCAATCAGTACTTTCTTTCTAAGTGATAGAGGTTGCAGAAAATTATTCCATAAGACATTACTGAGAAGAAATATGCAAAATGTGTCAGGCGGTGGATTCATTCAAGACTAACAACTGTACCTAGAGCAAAATAGCTGAACTAAATTGTTTGAGAAGTTCTATAATCTGCTTCTTCCAGGACAAGTTTTTATCAATATATACATCCAAAAATGTAGAGCTTTTACCATACTTACTGACTACCAATCCTCTGTACACCAGTTGTTGGTATGACTCTAGTTGTTGCACAGAACTGAGTATAGTGTGTTCTCTAAAAATTAAAGGAGAGTCCATTTCCAGAGAACTACTAAATAATTTTTTGAAAAACATCATTAACAATCTCTTCTGTTGATTTCTCTCTAATGGAATTTATCATCACACTAGTATTGTCTGCAAAAAGTACCAATTCTG
Source organism: Schistocerca cancellata (assembly GCF_023864275.1). NCBI lineage: Eukaryota > Metazoa > Arthropoda > Insecta > Orthoptera > Acrididae > Schistocerca > Schistocerca cancellata. The sequence goes on from NC_064626.1 coordinate 1,011,678,085, forward strand.
CTTGTTGGATGTCAATTGGAAGGTCATTCACATGTAGAAGGAATAGGAGTGGACCCAGAATTGAATCTTTTGGGACTTCCTCTCTGATTTCTTCCCAGCACTAAAATTGTCTACCTTCCACTGTTGTTTGAACTTGCCAGCACAATCTTTCATGTTCTGGTTGTTAAGTATGACTCAAACCAGTTGTGTGTAAAGTCATTAGTTTCATAAAACTGAAGTTTTCCTGTGAATGTAAAATGATCTACCCAATCAAAAACCTTGGAAATATCACAGAAAACAGCAGCTGGCAATATTTTATTGTCTAAGGCTTGTAATATTTAGTGGGTGAATGTGTGAATAGTATCCTCAGTTGATTAACTCTCCTGGAATCAAAACTGTGACAAGCTAAGAAAATTATTTTCTGTTTAAATGTGTGTTTCCTCTTGAGTACATTACTTTATCAGATATTTATAACGAAGATGTCACTACTGAAATTTGATGATAATTATTTAAATCTTTCTTGTTACTTTTCATATAAAGAGGCGTTGCCATTGTGAATTTTAATCTGGGAAAAATACCTGTGCATTGCATATATCACTAAGGACATTACATATTAAGTTGAGCAACTTTTCAGAAAGCTGTTTGAAATTCCATCAACTCCAAATGAGCCATGTCTTTTAGACTGTATTCTGTTGCTGCTCCAATGAACTTTTAGTGCTACATCTAGAAAGTTATTGTTAAAGGTACTCTCAACTTGTAAATTATCAGTCACAACATTGTCACTTAGTTTAATTGTTATGGTATCTTGTACACTGACTTGTTGTCCAATCTCCCATACGACAGTATATTACACCATTGTTTATTTCTGTCAGGAGGTATCTGAACATTTTAATGACTTTACTTAAAATACTACAGTTTTTTTTTTTTTTTTGTAATATCTAAGTAACATCAGATCTTTACATATCCAGGCCTTACATGAGATTTTAATTCCCTTAGTTATCCATGGCTTACATACCAACATTAATTCACTATGGAACAAATTGATATTGACACTAGCTTCAATTTCTATATACATTCTATATAAGGTATAATCCTATACTACCTCTACCGAGCAAGATGGCGCATTCAGGAGGACAACAGTTCAATCCCGCGTCCGGCCATCCTGATTTAGGTTTTCCGTGATTTCCCTAAATTGCTTCAGGCAAATGCTGGGATGGTTCCTTCGAAAGGGCATGGCTGACTTCCTTCCCCATACTTCCCTAATTCGATGAGACCTATGACCTCGCAGTTTGGTCTCTTCCCCCAAATCAACCCAACCCGACCCATACTACCTCTTTCAACTTACTCTTAAAGTATTGTATCCTCTTCAAATTAATAAGCCTCACTGCTCTGTATGAACCTGTCTCAAGGGCTGTAAAATGCAGTATTGTTTATTTCCATTAATTGTGTCCCATGATCAGATAGTCCATCAACAGTTGTATGCACCTTAATTGTTTCAGTCTGAAAACTGTCTATAACTTTGTTATCTTTCAGGATACAACTATCTTCTTGCACACAAATTGGAAAATTGAAATTATATTGAAACATTAAAGTAATGATCCCAGTATCTTATAATAAAACTACATTGAATTCTCCACAAACTACTGTTTCTATTTGTCTGACATGTAACTCAATAATACATCTACATTTCTCATAAATAGCTGAAAGTTTCCTTGATGGGATCTGTATACTGTCACAACTACCAGAGAAGTATTGTACAGTAACAACTCACATGCAAATGCTTCTAGGTTCTGATCTACACAAAAACTGTTTTTTTCCAGTATTTATGACTTTGTGTCTAACTCTTACATATGTTGCAACTCATCCTTTTTCTGTGTTTACACTACAATAACAGTAGTCTATAACCCCTGATATTTAACTTCTCCATCTGTGTGGTTATATGCTGCAAAGCAGTCATTGAAATGAAAGATTTCAATGACTGCTTCAGGACCTGTGCTGTATGGATCCTTCCCACCAACACCAGCTTTTCTGAACTGCACAGGTGGGAACTTTCCCTGCAATATATTACGTTCCTGTAACCCTCGTGGCCGCAGCCTTCGTTTGTCATTGTCGTCACCCTTCCAGCCCCTTCCCTGTTCCCATTCCAGCACTACACAACCCTCATTCCACCATCGCATCCATTCTTTCTACTTCTCTCTTTTTCTGATAACCCCTCCCCCCAACTCTCCCCTGCCCACCATCCACCATCTAACCTTCCGACTGCACATAGCTGTGCTACCCTGTCTCCACCTTGTCTCTGCTCGCTCCATAGCAACACTGCACTGTCTGCCTCCCCTACCCTACTATTCCTCCCCCTCCCCACCCCAGCCTCCTCCTTACCCCCACCCAGTCACTACTCCCATCATGCACTTGTGGTATTGCTCGCAGTGTGGTTTCAGTTGCCTTGAGACTGCAGTTATTTGTGTGTGTGTGTGTGTGTGTGTGTGTGTGTGTGTGTGTGAAACTACACAAGGCAGAATTAAGGTATTATTTATAGCAGCTTTTGTTGGTGTAAAAAAAGTCTCTCAAATGACAAATCGTAAGTGTGGAGCACATTTTAAGGAAGATTTAAATAATATTGCGTGCCAACAAGCTGGCAAATGTTCAGGAATTGAAACAACATTTTACTAAAGTGGAGGCTTTAGGAAGTGTCACTTTCTAAGATTATGACGAGTTTGTGTGCTCTTGCTGAAGATTGCATTGTGAACAATAGTGGTAACCTGAAGGACATCACTTACGGATAATGACATAAATAACAAGTGGTATGAAGTGTTCTTTCAAGCTTTGTTCACTAATAGTATGTTGTTCTAACCCTTCATACTCAAATATGTGGTTTGAAATTGGGCACTGGTTTTTCACAGTCTGTATGTTTTTATGTTTCTCTCAGCTCTGGTGGGGGTTATATTTCCTGGAGGTGATATGGGCAAGTATGATATAATGTAAGTTGTGATGGGTGTGGTATGAGCACTGAACAGGTGGTAATACAGTTGTAGCTGCCAGTGTGTCCACACAGGATGCTGATGGTATGACCAGAGAGATAGGGGTGGGTTGTCAGTGGCAAGGATGTCACCACGTCGAGGCCACACATGCCAGAGGGACATTGATCTGATCAAGGAAATGGCATCTGATAAGGGGCAGTGTGATTAATGTGAGCTGTTAATCCGAATTGTGTGATTGAAAGAGGTCTGAAAGGCATTGTGTTGTGCTCAGTGTATCTGATGTGACCTGCATGGGGTGTCATAGAGTTTAGTTGACCTGTGATAGATGTGTGACAGTCAGACGTCAAACCAGGAGAATGAAGCCAGTGGGATCGGTGTTGTTGTGTGAAGATCAGCAGCAGGCGGTTGCCAAGTTGCATGATGGTGAGTCATGTGGAAGAGACGAGGTGACAGCATGGTGTACAGCCAGAGGGCCATACCTGATGAAACCAGGGGCAAGGCAGCCAGAGGGCGAGGCAGGACATGTTGTTATTAGATGTGAGCTTCTCTGTATGCCTGGGTGACAGTGCGGGTGCTGGATAGAGAGGAGAGTGCATGTGGTCAAATGTTAAGTAGCCATGACTGATCGATGGGACTGCGGCCAGTCTTGAGCTCCCACTCTCATTGTTATGACTGTTATCATTATTATGTTGCAGGAGCAACATGTTATTCATATGGAGTGCATACAATGCTGTACAGCAGTCAGTGCAGGATTTGTGAACCACCAAAAGCTCATCAGGTAAAGAGGCACACTCCTTGAGTGTGCCAGCAGTGCTGTACAATTGTCTTGCTGGTGTCTGTCTTGAATGGTTGATGTACCAGGTAGGGCTGAGGGCATCGGCAAAATGACATGGGCTGCAGCAACCTGTGTCAAAGGGCAGGAGCACAGCATGTTGTACAACCAGGGAGAAGTAGAAGTGGCATGAGAAGTCCACACCTAGGTCCAGCTAAATGATGTCATTAAGAGAGAATGTCCATTTGCGGGATGAGACAATGATGTTGTAGGATCAGGGTCATGGATTAGTGCACTGTGATTACTGAATAGGAAGCCTCATGCTGTTGCAGTGCTGTAGGTTCATCCTTTGTCAATGAGCTGTTGACTCATGGAGGGTAGATGTCAGAAATGATGTCTGCTAAAAGGTTGTTTGTCTGACACTGTGACATATGGCTGCCAGCATTGTTGTCAACACCATAGTGCATTATCCATGATCAGTGAAATTTTCTTGATGTAACTGTTCATTAGTTTTCCATGAAGGCCATTGACCAGCAGTGGACAAATATGAATCTGAGCAGACGGAATGTTGCTGATGAGCCGTTGCTTGGTGTTTTTACAAGATGGTAACTGCAATGAGATTCCACAGTAAATCATTTGTTGCTTTCATTTGTTTGGCACTATCATTGTTAAGTTGAACCACAGTACTGAAGCGCATCACTTGCGCAATTGATCACAGTAGGCAATCAAAAAATTGGTTGCGAAGCACTGAACTGTCCAGAAATGAAACCAGTGGCCTGGTGTGCACACATCGGCTACATGCAGATTGCATTGTTACAGTGTAGTATCCAGTTTTGTATGTATTTGACGTAATTCACAGTCATCACAGGTCATCAATGTGGAAGTTGTATGGCAATAATTGAGATACAATGTGGTATGGAATGATGATAATTCTTTATTGCACAAATATTTACACAATATAAGGTACACATTCTAAAATGAAGCTAAAGGAACAATTTAGCATAAATGTAAAAGAGTTTGAGGCACTGAACACAACACTCAGGCTGTTGAGCGTACTGTACTACTGCACATTAAAGCTGCAAGCATAATAAATCTGTATCTCAGCCACTTTCCTGTCTTGCAGGCTAACACACTATTTAATATTGTGCAAGCAGGTCCTACACCTTTCATAATTTGTTGTAGATATTCTGATGTTTAACTTAAATCTGTCTACTCTGCAAACTCTAAGAAGTGCATGACAGCAGTACATCCCATTGTGCACGTTATACGTGATTTCTATCATTCCACCTGCATCTGGAATGTAGGAGGAATAACGACCTACACTATGTGATCAAAAGTATCTGGACACCCCCAAAAACATATGTTTTTCATATTAGGTGCATTGTGCTGCCACCTACTGCCAGGTACTCCATATCAGCGACCTTAGTAATCATTAGACATTGCAAGAGAGCAGAATGGGGTGATCTGTGAAACTCACTTCAAACATGGTCAGGTGATTGGGTGTCAATTGGGTTATACGTCTGTACACTAGGTTTCCACACTCCTAAACATCCGTAGGTTCATTGTTTCCGATGTGATAGTGAAGTGGAAATGTGAAGGGTCACTTACAGCACAAAAGCATACTGGCCGACCTTGTCTGTTGACTCATAGAGCCCGCCGATTGTTGAAATGGGCCGTAATGTGTAATAGGCAGACATCTATCCAGGAAATCCAAACTGCATCAGGATCCACTGCAAGTACTGTGACAGTTAGGCAGGAGGTGAGAAAACTTTGATTTCATGGTCAAGCGGCTGCTCATAAGCCACACATCACACCGGTAAATGCCAAGCAACGCCTCGCTTGCTGTAAGAAGCATAAACATTGGACAATTGAACAGTGGAAAAAAGTTGTGTGAAGTGACGAATCATGGTACACAGTGTGGTGATCCAATGGCAGAGTGTGGGTATGGCGAATGCCTGGTGAACGTCATCTGCCAGTGTGTGTAGTGCCAACAGTAAAATTCAGATGTGGTGGTGTTATGGTGTAGTCATGTTTTTCATGGAGGGGGCTTTCACCCCTTGTTGTTCTGTATGGTACTATCACAGCACAGGCCTACATTGATGTTTTAAGCACCTTCTTGCTTCCCACTGTTGAAGAGCAATTCGGGGATGGCAATTGCATCTTTCAACACAACACGATCAAGCACCTGTTCATAATGCACGGACTATGGCAGAGTGGTTGCACGACAATACCATCCCTGTAATGGAGTGGCCTGCACAGAGTCCTAACCTGATTCCTATAGAACACCTTTTGGGATGTTTTGGAATGCTGACTTTGTGCCAAGCCTCACCGACCAACATCAATACCTCTCCTCAGTGCAGCACTCCATGAAGAAAGCCCATTCCGCAAGAAAACATCGAGCACCTGATTGAATGTATATCTGCAACAGAGGAAGCTGTCATCAAGGCTAAGGGTGGGCCAACACCATATTGAATACCTGCATTGCTGATGGAAGGCGTCACGAACTTTTAAGTCATTTTCAGCCAGGTTTCTGGATACTTTTAACCACATAGTGTAAATTACTCTCTGCATGCTGTAATTAGTCTTCCTATGGGAGTAATATGTATAGGGCTGCAATATATTCCTAGATTCTCCTCTTAATACTGGTTATCAGAATTTTGTAAGTAGGCTTTTGTGGAGCAGTTGACATATAGCAGGTCTTGGGCTATCAGTTCATTTTTGCCAAATAATTATAGTAAACTTGAGTATGAAAAAAATTCCCAAAACTGCAGGCCTTCAATAACATTTATCAGAAATCAAAATACAAAATTTTTCAAGAGAACTAGCGAATCAAAATTGTTATTAAATGTATGGAGAGATCAATGTTAAAGCAAAATGCTCCAAATTATGAACATTATTTGATCTGATGTTTGAAAAGAGATTTCCAAGAGCATCCAAATCAGTATCAGTGGATCACAAAAACGAATGGATAACAGCAAGTATTAAGAATTCCTCCAAAAACCTTAAGTACCCCACTTCAATGGAAAAAGCCGTAATGAGCCATAGTAGTTAAATTTCTATCATAGGTACAAGAAAATTTATAGGAGGGTGCTGACTGCTGCATAAAAGTAATGTACAATACAAAATACTATACAATGCAGAGAATAAATGTAAAGCAAACAGGGATGTCATTAAAAAGGAAACAGGGAGAGATAAACAAAGATACAATAACATACTGATAAGGGAGAGGGTCAAATAACAAATATTCAACACCACTTAGAAAACTATGTGAATGTGCATATTTTCCAGTATTGCAGAGAAATTGCAACAAAAATTCTCAAAAGCACATATACCACCTGTAAATAAGTATGTACTAAGTACAATGAAAGTACTACCAACCAGATAGAATGAAATCAGTAAAACTGTACAAAATCTTTAAAATAAAAAGTTAGAGGGGTTAGATAAAGTACCAACAGGTGTGTTGAAACAAAGCAGAGTCCACAAGCTCCCTTAGCAGACATAATTAAATGAACCATTCACATCAGAGAAATTTCCAGGGTATTTAAACAGGCAAATGTTGTAGCCCTGCTACAGAAAGGAAATAGCCCATTTCTGCACTGTTGCTATTCTCAAAAATAATAGAATCATTTATGAAAGACAGATTACTAAATTACTTGATTCAATACAGCCTTTTAAATAATCACAGTTTGGTTTACAAAGGTGTAGAAGCGCAACTTCTCCATGGCAAAATTCACAAAAGTGCTTCTTGAAGCCCTCAAAAAAATGAGTATCACACACATATATTTTTAGATCTTTTGAAGGCCTTCGATACTATTGACCATAAGATTCCACTAAATAAGCTAGAAGCATTAAGAAAAAATGTGCTGTAGCTAATTCCTGGTTCTGGTCATACCTAGCAGATAGGGCACAAAGAGTAGAGACAACACTTATTTCAAAAAAGTCCAAACTTTTAATATGACACATATCAGAACCAAAATACATCAATATAGGAGTTCCTGAGAGTGGCATATTAGGACCAATACTTTCCATGATATACATCAATGACTTTCCCATTAGTGTTTGTCATAAGGAAAAAATTATCTTTTTTGATGATAACAGTATTACAGTCACTGAGAAAACAAGAGAATTCCTTGCAGAGGAAGCAAATGAAACCGTCAAAGAGGCAACAAAGTGACACTGAATATAAAGAAAAAAATGCCATGAATTACAGTTTGAAAAGAGAAACTGATGGCTGTTAAATCAAATTTAGATGACACTTCTATACACTGCATAACAAACACAAAATTTTTATGAATGAATGTTGATTCTCAGTAAAAGTGGTGTGAATAAAGAATGTCATCAGCATGTTATGCCCTTAGAGTCCTTTCATCAGCAACAGCCAGTATCTTGTAGTTGCATATTATTCATACAGGGCATCCAGTGAAGTAGTCCCTGATTCCAAAATTGATAAGAAATAACTCGAAAACTAAGATCAGGAGAAGTGCAACAAAATGTGTGTTTAATTTGAAGGCTGTAAGAATTTTACACAGAAGTTTTGAAATATTTGAAAAGCTGTCAACAGATAGTGCTGTACACTGTGCAGCTAGTACAGTATCAGCCTCCATAATTAAACTGTGCAAGCAATCTTTTCAATCACATCACAATCCCTTCGAAATCACTCACAGTACAGAGGTGACACAAATGAACAATGAAATTTGCCATCACATCATGTTGTATCAGTGGAAATGGATTCAGATGACCCACAGCTCGCCAGTTCAAGCTTGTCCAGTGTGGTGGGGTGGTTCTGGTAGACTGTCTTTCAGTGTGCTTCACAAAAAGTAGTCACAAGGAATCAAATCAGACAAATATTGAGGCCAATCTGTCTCTGTGCCAGTAGATTTTTGCTAATCCAATGCAAATAACTCCATTCCTGAAGTACCCATCAAAGAGCAAAACACCTGTTCACTGCATTGTGGTCTGGTCTCATCTTGCATGAACCACCTGGTGTGTGGTTGATCCTTTAGTGCTAGCTGTATGGTTATAAATTGTACTAAACCAAAAGTAAAAAAGGGCCAGTAATGTTCCTGATGCACACCATAGCACAAACAGTAGCTTTGGCAGAATACAGTGGTTTTGCTTCACATAAATGGGGAATTTCAGAATTCAGAAATTGCCAATTTTGATTATTAATGACGCCATTCAGATGGAAGTATGCTTCTTCTATTAACCAAATGCTGCAATCTTCAAATCCTTCATTATCAGTCACTGTGAGGAACTAGTTCATTAAGCCAACCCTCTGTTGCATAACTTGTACAGGTATAGCATGGTGGCTCTGGATTTTGAATGTAAACATGTGTAGGCTCTGTCTCAGCATTTTCTGCATGCTAGAATGCTTCAAACAAGTCTCTGCAGCATTTCTTCAGATGGAAACTGTGGTGGCATATTCAGGAATAACCACAGTTTGCCTGAGGCCAAAAATCCCTCTCAGATCATCAACCACACTCCCTGTCCATTGGAATTTTGTGAAGAGCTTGTGAATGGTTTTTGTATTGGGTCCTTTTGGAACATTAAATTGTGTTTTAAAACAGTTCCTTGTTGCTGTAGGACTGGTACTCCAGTACCAGAAAAACACATTGTTTGATGGAATACATGATGTCAACTTCTTCCTTCAGTATGCTAACCCCCTTTAATGTGTCAACGGTGGAACTGGTGGTTCTGAGCTATAGTGCACTATTTATAGGCACTACATATTGAGGATATAGACTGAAGCAGCAAGTGAAAATTTGTACCAAGGTCGGGAATCAAACCAGGGTCTCCTGCTTACTAGGCAGGTTCATTAGCCATTAAGCCATCTTGGCACAGTGCTTCACACAACTGCACAGATTAGCCTGGCGTGCCTCCCTCCTTGATCCAAATTCCCACTGCCATCACAGTCTGCTTTAAATTCTTGCTACTCTAAATTGCCAGGATAATCTGTATAGTTGCATGAACCGCTGTGACAAGGTGACTTAGTATCTGACACACCTGTGTAATAAACTGGATACCCAAGTTGGATTCCCGGCCTTGGTACAAATTTTCACTTGCTGCTCAAGACTGATAAATAAAATCATAGTTGTATGAGTCCAGTAATGTCTTTGAAATTGGGTCATTTCATTTGTACTACATACTGAGATTACAGTGTCATTTGTTGGCAGCTTTTAGAATTATTTCAAAACTATAGTATTTCTGTACAAAATTCTTATAGCTTTCTTAATAAACTTACCATTTGTTGTACTTGTCTGTAGACCTTAGTTTTGAAGATATTTAAATATGAAATCAGGCACTCTTTTGCTGAACACCCTGTATGCACACTCATTTCTTAGCTATGGAATTCTTTTTTGGGGAATAAACGCACAAAATATGAATACAGTTTTCAGACTACAGAAAAGGGCCAAATGAATAATAACCAAAACTAGTAGTCGAGCTCATTTTAAAGATGTGTTCAAAACACTGGGTATGAGTGTTTTAACTACAACATGTGAGTAAATTTATAAATCAGTTGTACATGTCAAAAATAACATTGATAATTACTGCACAAACAGATCTGTCCATGGAACTTACATTTACCATGAAAGAGTAGATGTAAAACTCAAAACAGCACTTTCTACCAAGGAACAGAACTGTACAATAAATTACCCAATGAGTTTAAAGAAATTAATGAAACAAAGTTATTGAAAAAGGCAGTTAAAAAGTACCTGTTAAGCAGTACGTTCTGTATGTTGAAGGATTGCTTAGATAACACAGAGTAGGCGTTGGTAAAAAATGTAACACAAGTAAATAATAATAATGATAATAAAACAATGGAAACTTCCTCTAGGGACGTCAACAGTGTAGGTAAATAAAGATTGCTACTTACCATAAAGAAGACACATTAACTGTAAACTGGCGCGCAGATTAAGCCAGAATGCAACTGTCACTTGGGATGACAGGAGCAAACTGGAGGGAGGGGTGAATAGTAGTGTACATGATGGGGGAGACAGAGGAACGCTGTCTGGAACTGGAAGAGAGTGCAGGGACTAGAACACCAACAGGCACAGCATCCAGAGGTTGCAGGGCAGAGAGGTGGAGAAAAAAAATACCAAAAAAGAGGAGAGCAGGGAAAGATGAGCGGGTGCATTGGTAGAAGGTGGCAAACAAAGGGGCTGGGAGACAAGTTTGGGGAGAAAATGATAGGACAGAGGGGGTTAAAACTGTTGGGTCAAGGCTGTGGGAATAGTATGTTAGGATAGGTTGAGGCCAAGATGATTACAGGAGTGGAAAATGTGTTGTAAGGATAACTCCCATCTGCACGGTTCAGAAAAGCTGGTTGTGGAGAGGAGGATCCATATGAATCAGGACTGTGAAGCAGCCACTGGAATCAAGCATGTTATGCTCAGCTGTTTATTTTGCCACAGGGTGGTCTACTTTGCTCTTTTCCATGGTTTGACATGGCCGTTCATCCTGGTGTACAGCTGGTTGGTTGTCATAAAAAAATACACTCTTGGAAAATAAAAAACCAGCGCCATGCATTCATCGCCCCAGAAGCGGCAAATTTTATTGACACAGTCTTGAGGATGTATACAATTCACGATCACACAGACAGAGCCATACGCACGTGAGTACAATCAACAGAGCATGCACAGTGTCAGCACTAATACTGTGTATGCCCTCCTTTTGCAGCAATGCAGGCTGCAGTTCTCCCATGGAGATGATCTTAGATGTGCTGACTGTAGTCTTGGGCAATGGCCTGCCTTGCAATTTCCACCTGGTGCCTCAGTTAGGGCAGAGTTCAGGCTGAACATGCTGACTGCACACGATGACATTTCATCCAGTTCCAAACATGCTTAATGGGGGACAGATCTGGGGATCATGCTGGCCAGGGTACTTGACATACACCTTCAAGAGCACATTGGGTGGCATCAGATGCATGTGGCTGTGCATTGACCTGTTGGAAAAGCACACCACCTTGTCGGTCCATGAACGGTGGCATGATGGTTGGGATGATGGTTTTAATGTACAGTGCACCATTCATTGTTCCCTCAATGATCACCAGAGGAGTACAGCCAGTGTAGGATATTGCTCCCTACACCATGATGCCGGGTATTGGCTCTTTATGCCTCTGTCACATACACTCCTGATTTCCGCACTCATCTGCATGAGCATGTATGACTATCATTGGCACCAAGGCAGAACTGACTCTCATCACTGAAAATGACAAGTCTCCATTCGTCCTTCCATAAATGCCTATCGCGACACCACTGGAGGCGGGCTGAACGATGTTGTGGCATGAGCAGAAGATGCCCTAATGATACTTGGGGCCGTAACCATGCTTCATGGAGAAAGTTGCGAAAGGTTCTTGCTGACACCTTTGGAGCAACGGTGCCCCTAAGTTGTGAAGTGACTGTGTGGCCCAATATGGCACTGTGTAGGATGCAACAGTCTTGGCGTGCAACAGTCTGTTGCCGCTGTCCACACTGAGGTCGATGGGCATGTGCACCTTCTGCTGACCACTGGCAACAACATTGATGCCTTGTGGAGAACTCACGCCCCATGTGTTGCCCAATTCTGTGGTATATCCACCCAGACTCCCACAGGCCCACTATACACCCTCGCTCAAACTCCATCAATTGCCCAGATGGTTCACATACACACACAGTTGGAGCGTGCTAACAATGTTGCAGACACAGATGGAGCTTCCTACACCAGGGCAAACTGGTTACCATTGGCTCTGGTGGTGACCAGCCGCTGCACAGCTAACAACATCCCACAGCCAATAATATGGTTCCTGGTGTGTGTGCAGTGCTGTGCATTTGGTCATTGCATGCACTGCACTTTCGTACTGTCCAGTGCAAGCATGGTGGGTCTTATTCACTTGCGTCAATGTGTTCATTTTTCATTTTCCAGGAGTGTAGAAAGCTGTGCCATGGTTGCAACAGACCTGGTAAAAATGACGATTGCTTTCACCTAATGGGCTAAGATAATCCATTGACAGGACTGAAATAGGAAGTGTGTGTGTTTGTGGGGGAGGGGATTGGGCTAGTCTAGCACCTGGATTTTCCACAGGAATATGACTTTGCAGCAATGGTTTTGGAATGGTATTGGGATGGACTTGGACATTATGGAGGTTGAGTTGGAACACCACTTCAGGAAGGATAGGAAGGATCTTGAGAAGGATGTCCCTCATTTCAGGGTATGACAATAGGTAGCCAAAGCCCTGGTGAACAATGTGGTGCAGGTGTTCCAGTCCAGGGTGGTACTAGGTGATGAAGGAGGCAGTCCTCTGTGGCCCGTTCTTGGGGGTTCTTGGGGATGGTGGGAGGATTGGGGGTGTGAGAGGAAATACCATGGGAGATGTTTTTGCAGACTAGGACTGTAGAATAGAGCCTGTCTGTGAAGGCCTTGGTGAGACCCTCAGCATACTGAGCAGGGGAGTTCTTCACTGAAGATACACTGTTCACAGGTGGCTAGGCTGTGTGGGAGGGATTTTTTGGTTTGAAAGCGATGACAGCTGTCAAAACACACATGCTGTTGGTGATTGGTGAGTTTAAAGTGGACAGAGGTGTGGATGGAGCAATCAGAGAGGGGAGGTCAGTGTATAGGGAGGTGACATGCTGGGTTGGAGGACAACCAGGTGAAGTGGATGGGAGAGAAGTTGTTGAACTTATGAAGGAATGAAGGTAGGATGTCTTGGCCCTGAGGCGATATCTTCATTCCTTTACAACCTCAGCAGCTTCTCTCCCATCTGCTTCACTTGGTCCTCCCCAACCAAGTGTGCCACCATCCTAGATGTTGACCTCCTCCCCTCTGATGGCTTCCTCTGCACCTCTGTGTAAAAATAGACCACCCTGTGGCACAACATGTAGTTGAGCATAACATGGTTGATTTCAATGATTCCTTTGCTACCCAAATCATCTGGATCCTCCTCTCCACCACCAGCTTTTCTGAATTGCGCAGCTGGGAGCTGCCCTAGCAACACATTTTCTGCTCCTGTAATTATCCTGGACTCAACCTGCGGTAACATACTGTTCCCACAGCCTCCATCCAACAGTTTCCACCCCTTCTGTCCTATCATCCATTCTCATCTCCCAGCCTCTTTGTTTGCCACCCTCATCATTGCACCCACCCATCTTTCCCTGCTCCTCTTGTTTTTGTTCCTTTTCTTCCCCACCTACTTGCTACACAAGCTCCTGATACTGCACCTGTTGGTTCTAGTAGCTGCACATAGTGCTAGACAGTGTTCCTCTGGCCCCCTCCCCCCCCCCCCCCCTCCATACACTACTGTCCCTACCCCTACCCCTTGATAATGAAACATACATCACTTTGCACAATACTTTCACATTGTATTTTTTCCCCATCTTCCCCCCCCCCCCTCCCCCTTTCCCTTTGGGAAAATCTTACTCTCGAAGCTATGCAGTATATAATACTAACACTTTGTCTTCGTTTGGTGCTCAACATCTTACTCATTACTGAGAGGTGCTGACTCAGTTTTTCAGTCTACGAAATGGGAAGTTATGGTACACAAAATGGAAACAAAACATTATTGCTATGGTTCTGACATCAGCTGACAGTATATTTAATCTTACAATTTGAAACATTAAGTGTAGAGTGTATGTAGTGTGTGCAGTGACAGGGAGTGAAAAATGAATGAACAATATACAATATAGCAGTAGTCTTTACATTGTTAATAACTTATTTGAAAAACAGTATTGTACACTAGGGATGAGATAGCACTGTTTTAAACAGACTGGCCTTGTATTCAGAAGGTTGGAGGCTCCAGTCTTCATCCGGCCATCCTGATTTAGCTTTTCTGTGGTTTCCCTAAATTAATTCAGACAAATGCCAGAATGGTGCCTACTAGCAAATGCCAAAATGGTTCCTACTATAAGGCCGTAGCCAGCTACCTGCCCGATCCTTCTGAAATTAGACCTGTACCTATGTAAATGCCTTTGTAGTTTAATTATGTTATTTTTGTTGTTTTCAAATTGCAATACCAAGACATGTCCAGTATCCTTGTAAAAATGATCTACAGATGAATAAAACTGCTGCTGCCATTATTACTACTACTACTACTACTACTACTACTATCTGTAAGTATGACGCACTTCAGGTTTTTCAACATTTCTGTGACTCTTCCATGGGCCAAAACAACTTTTTGCACCGCCCACCTTTGTATGTGTTTAGTGTCCCCTTTTAGTCTTATTTGGTACAAGTTCCACACACCTGAACAATATTCTAGGCTGAGTTACTCAGCAGTTTTGTAACCAATCTGCTTTGTAGACTGATTGTATTTTCCCCGACCAAAGTCTGCCACCTGCTTTATCCACAACTGAACGTACAAGATTGTTCCATTTCGTATTCACATATATTGGTATATCCAGATCATAGTTACCTGCAGGGATAGTAATCTGGAGTACAGAGTTTTTATTCATTATAGAATTCTCATACACTTCTAGAAGTGATTTCCTATGATTCCTCTAAAACTCTCATTAGCCAATTCTAGCATTATGTGGCTGATTGCAGTGACACATTTCGAAACTGACCAACTCATTACATAAAAAATGCAGTTTTAGAGCCTTGCCCCCCCCCCCCTCCCCCTCCCCCTGCCCTCTAAATAAATTTCTTTAGACACACAAGTATTTGCATGAGTTGACTGTAGTCATGGTATATTGGATTCTGTGTTTTGTGAATTGCAGTTTCACGTTTCTGAACATTTAAAGCACATTGCCAAGCTTTGGTATTATTTGAAATTTTATCAGCTTTTGACAATATAATTTTTCAGCTTTTACCAGGTAATACATTACTATAGATAACTGCATCAACTGCAAAAAGCCTGAGGTTGCTGTTAGTATTGTCGGCCAATTCATTAATGTACAATATGAAAAGCAGGGGTTGTAACACACTTTGTGACCCTTCATCCAAGAGTCAGTGCTGTTATAAATCCTGAATCCAGTCACAAATTTCAGTATCAATAAGAAATAAAGTTACTGACTTAAAGGCTGTTTCTATGATGGGCATATATACCAGTGTCACAAAAAATGCAGTGATTGATTGACAATCTAGTATTTAGAATATTCATAGTGATTGCTTATGAGTGAAACATGTCATTATATCACAGTCTAAGTTATGCTATATTGTCATTAATTGACATAGCTAGACTGGTTTTAGTCCATAGAAATTGGTGAGGCTTTGTGTACATGTTTGACAACACTGGGAGTGTCTGCACCAGGATATGAGTTACAGCATGATACTTCACTTTATCAGGGAATGGCACCATCCCCCCCCCCCCTTCTCTCTCTCTCTCTCTCTCTCTCTCTCTCTCTCTCTCTCTCTCTCTCTCTCTCTCTCTCTAGCGGCATGCTATAGTACTACAGCACAGGGTTTTGATGTATACCAAGACTGCAGACATGCATCTGCAAAGAAATAAATAAACAAACAAACAAAATTTCAAGTTGGTAAGTGAGACTTCATGATACCCTTTATACACTGCTCAAGAGTTAAAACATTGCAGTCTCTTTCTTCATTAATTAACTAGTATTTTATGACTGTGAAGGTTTGACGATGAACTTATGTGGAAGAACTGCTAAGTAATTGATCCACTACTAAGTTTATAACATAACCACTTAATTGTGAAATTATAACATTTTGTTGTTACACTTCCTGTTTTAATATTTGCTTATGTGTAAGCACAGAGACTGTAAACATTTGTTGATGTATTATTTTTTCCCTGTTTAACTACTGTAACAGCTTATTAATGTTTCTATATTGCAGATATCTTTCTTAATTTTAAGGTGTTTTACAGTTTGTCGGTTATTTCATACTAATATGTGCATTTCTTCACTTTATTTTGCAGCTTTGGGTTAGAAGGCTAATGAGGTTTTGTGCCTTATTAAGCCTTTTATCGGTCAGTTTGAACACTCCAAAAACATTTGAAAAGCATCCACCCCTTCAGTACGTGACCTTTTGCTGTGACCTCTTTGTAACTTTTTTGTTTACTGCAGAAATGATTGCCAAAATGCATATCCGAGGTATACTAAAGGTTAGTGGTATTGAAAACTTGCTTACTCAGTAGAACTGTGTTGTACATCATACTGTAAGATCCATTTGTGCTGTATCTGTCAGTTAATCTACTTGCATCACATCGTATCTTGTCATTTGTCCCTATTCTGTAATGGAAATCCTCCCTTATAATAAGGTATTTGTTACTGTGTTTTGTGTGTGTATGCATCTTTACAAAAATTACTTGTGCACAGTTAGAGAAGTAACAGCAATATGTAATTTTTGGTATATTGTTTTCTGATACAAGCACTGGTGCTAAAAATAGAAAAGAATCACCACAAATTTTATTCTCTGTAGAAATACTGACATAATTTGAATGCATGTATCTTGGACATATGTCAAAACTAAGTTTAAGAGTTTCTCAACTCCTCATAAACTACTTTAGTAATATATATATAATGTTATTTATTTTGTGTCACCACTTTGTGTTGACATGACATATATTTATTACCATATAGGAGGAAGTGTAATCTGCTATGCAAAATAAGCTCGATAAAACATAATTTATTACTTTATATTGTTGTGTTTGCAGTTCTTGAAAAAGTGTAATCCCAAATAACTATAGCTTTTTACACAATTAAAGAAAAATGTTATTAAATCATAGTATCTTAATTTGTCAATAAATTTAGTGAAACTGTAAGTGGAACACTGTAACATTCACCATACAATTGTTTCATATGTAGCTAGTTTTCTTTTCTAAACAAGCAAAAGCAGAATAAATTGCATTGATTTTCATTATGAAATAATTGTGCTTTTCTTTTGTATATTAATGTGCTATAAATCTTTGTCCGTGATGTCTTAGTGTTTTACTAAACTATTCTTTTCTTTCATTTAAAGGGTGAAGTTCCATACCTGAAGGACCATTGGTGTCAATTTGATGCCAGTATGGTATTCTTCCTCTGGGTGTCAGTAATTTTGCAAATGTTTGAGATGATAGGAATAGTGCCAAGATTCAGTTACCTTTCCATTCTGCGTGCACCGAGACCCCTAATTATGATTCGTTTCATCAGAGTGTTTTTAAAATTTTCTATGCCAAAATCAAGAATAAACCAAATATTCAAGTAAGTCCTTTCAGTTTGAGTCTCCTGGCATGTATATAACAGATGAACAGTTAATTACTTTTGTAGGAATGTATACTATTCATGCACTCTCAGAAGAGTCTCAAGGCATTGGCTGTAGAGAGTAGCTGAATCGGTAGCCATCAAATGACATTAAACAGTATTTATTGCTTTTTCATTGTTGCTAACATTATCTAACAGAGAAAACTATGTTCAGGGCATCTGATTCTGTAAAACAATAAGTGATATGTGGAGTAAATGATCACTGAAGTGTTGTGTTATAACTGAATTTAAACTAACTCAATTATTGATATGTTGAACTCATTAAACATATGTTGTCTGCAAGCTGAACTTGGAAGCAACCGTAAAGCATTCAATTCTGCGCGAAGTATTATTATTTTTATTCATTCAGTACTTCAATTGGCCAGCACATCTAAAGTGTTCATTGAGTGCTCATATAGTCATTAATTTGTCACCTGCAATTGTTTTTCAATTATGGGTGCTTCTCAGTTAGAAAAAATATGTTGTAACAATTGTTATGCCATAAAACAAATACATACAGAACTACCTTATACACTATGTGATCAAAACTATCCAGACACCTCCAAAACATATGTTTTTCATATTAGGTGTGTTGTGCTGCCACCTACTGCCAGGTACTCCATGTCAGCAACCTCAGTAGTCATTAGACATTGTGAGAGACCAGAATGGGGCACTCTGTGGAACTCACAGACTTCAAACGTGGTCAGGTGATTGGGTGTCACTTGTGTCATATGTCTGTACATGAATTTTCACACTCCCATCCCTAGGTCCTCTGTTTCTGAGGTGTTAGTGAAGGGACACGTACAGGCCAACCTCATCTGTTGACTGACTGAGACTGCCGACAGTTAAAGAGGGTTGTAATGTGTGATAGGCCTACATCTATCCAGACCATCACACAGGAATTCCAAACTGCATTAGGATCCACTGCAAATACTATGACAGTTAGGTGGCAGGTGAAAAAACTTTGATTTTATGGTCGAGCCACTGCTCATAAGCCACACATTACGACGGTAAACGCCAAACAACGCCTCGCTTTTTGTAAGGAGCATAAACACTGGACAACTGAACAGTGGAAAAACATTGTGTGGAGTGACAAATCACAGTACACAGTACACATTGTGATGATCTGATAGCAGGGTGTGGGTTTGGCGAATGCCCAGTGAACATCATCTGCCAGCATGTGTAGTGCCAACAGTAAAATTCGGAGGCGGTTGTGTTGTGGTGGGGTCAACTTTTTCATGAAGGGCCCTTATTGTTTTGTGCGGCACTATCACAGCACAGGCCTACATTGATGTTTTAAGCAACTTCTTGATTGCCACTGTTGAAGAGCAATTTGGGGATGGCAATTGCATCTTTCAACATGATTAAGCACCTGTTCATAATGCATGGCCTGTGGCGGAGTGATTAAACAAGAATAACATCCCTGTAATGGACTGGCCTGCACAGAGTCCTGACCTGAATCCTATAGAACACCTCTGGGATCTTTTGGAACGCTGACTTTGTGCCAGGCCTCACCAATCGACATCAATACCTCTCCTATGTGCAGCACTCCTTGAAGTCCCGTGTCCGACCATCCTGATTTAGGTTTTCCGTTATTTCCCTAAATCACTCCAGGCAAATGCCGGGATGGTTCCTCTGAAAGGGCACGGCCAACTTCCTTCCCCATCCTTCCCTAATTCGATGAGACTGATGACTACGCTGCCTGGTCTCCTTCCCCAAAACAACCAACCAACCAACTCCTTGAAAAATAGGCTGCCATTCTACATCCACATCTACATCCATACTCCACAAGCCACCTGACGGTGTGTGGCGGAGCGTACCTTGAGTACTTCTATCGGTTCTCCCTTCTATTCCAGTCTCGTATTGTTCCTGGAAAGAAGGATTGTCGGTATGCTTCTGTGTGGGCTCTAATAACTCTGATTTTATCCTCATGGTCTCTTCGCGAGATATATGTAGGAGGGAGCAATATACTGCATGACTCTTCGGTGAAGGTATGTTCTCGAAACTTTAACAAAAGCCCGTACTGAGCTACTGAGCGTCTCTCCTGCAGAATCTTCCACTGGAGTTTATCTATCATCTCCGTAACACTTTCGCGATTACTAAATGATCCTGTAACGAAGCGCGCTGCTCTCCGTTGGATCTTCTCTCTCTCTTCTATCAACCCTATCTGGTACGGATCCCACACTGATGAGCAGTGTTCAAGCAGTGGGCGAACAAGCGTACTGTAACCTACTTCCTTTGTTTTTGGATTGCATTTCCTTAGGATTCTTCCAATGAATCTCAGACTGGCAGCTGCTTTACCAACAATCGACTTTATATGATCATTCCATTTTAAATCACTCCTAATGTGTAATCCCAGATAATTTATGGAATTAACTGCTTCCTGTTGCTGACCTGCTATTTTGTAGCTAAATGATAAGGGAACTATCTTCCTATGTATTCGCAGCACATTACACTTGTCAACATTGAGATTCAATTGCCATTCCCTGCACCATGCGTCAATTCGCTGCAGGTCCTCCTGAATTTCAGTACAATTTTCCATTGTTAGAACCTCTCGATAAACCACATAATCATCTGCAAAAAGCCTCAGTGAACTTCTGATGTCACCCACAACGTCATTTATGTATATTGTGAATAGCAACGGTCCTATGACACTCCCCTGCGGCACACCTGAAATCACTCTTACTTCGGAAGACTTCTCTCCATTAAGAATGACATGCTGCGTTCTGTTATCTAGGAACTCTTCAATCCAATCACACAATTGGTCTGATAGTCCATATGCTCTTACTTTGTTCATTAAACGACTGTGGGGAGCTGTATCGAACACCTTACGGAAGTCAAGAAACACGGCGTCTACCTGTGAACCCATGTCTATGGCCCTCTGAGACTCGTGGACGAATAGCGCGAGCTGTGTTTCACACAACCGTCTTTTTCAAAACCCATGCTGATTCCTCCAGAGTAGATTTCTAGTCTCCAGAAAAGTCATTATACTCGAACATAATACGTGTTCCAAAATTCTACAACTGATCGACGTTAGAGATATAGGTCTATAGTTCTGCACATCTGTTTGACATCCCTTCTTGAAAACGGGGATGACCAGTGCCCTTTTCCAATCCTTTGGAATGTTACGCTCTTCTAGAGACCTACGGTACACCGCTGCAAGAAGGGGGGCAAGTTCCTTTGCATACTCTGTGTAAAATCGAACTGGTATCCCATCAGGTCCAGAGGCCTTTCCTCTTTTGAGCAATTTTACTTGTTTATCTTCCCCCTGTCGTCTATTTCGATATCTACCATTTTGTCATCTGTGCGACAATCTAGAGAAGGAACTACACTGTCTTCCTCTGTGAAACAGCTTTGGAAAAAGACATTTAGTATTTCGGCCTTTTGTCTGTCATCCTCTGTTTCAGTACCATTTTGGTCACAGAGTGTCTGGACATTTTGTTTGGATCCACCTACCGCTTTGACGTAAGACCAAAATTTCTTAGGAATACCTGTATATTATAAATTTCCTTTTTTATTGCAATCAGAAGCTTATTTATACCTGACTCAGTAAGTCCCTTGTGTACTTTCATGAGAGTTCAGAGCCTTGGTGGAAATTTTTCACCTGTCTTGTGTTACAGTTCACACTGTAACACAAAACAGGTTACAGTTTATCAGAAATAAATACCTATTGTTGACTAAAAACATCATCAGTGTCTATATACGAGGGTCACTCCTAAAGAAATGCACACTATTTTTTTAAAAATCCATCTTTTATTCTACATGTTTGAAAGTTTTACAGTGTGTAGATACATCCTTTAGGAACAATGTTTTCATTTCTCCACATAATTTCCATCCCTCTCAACTGCCTTACGCCATCTTGGAACCAGCGCCTGTATACTCACGCAGTAAAATTCTGGACCAACCTGTTGGAGCCACTGTTTGGCAGCATGCACTAGGGAGTCATCATCTTCAAACCTTGTTCCATGAAGAGACTCTTTCAGTTTCCCAAAGAGATGATAGTCGCATGGAGCCAGGTCAGGACTGTAAGTCAGATGTTTCATTTTATATCTTCAAATTTAACACATATTTCGGACAACAACACATATAAGTCACTGAGTAAGTTGACCTGTGTACAAGTCGGCATTCGATTACACACTGAGTCTCAGTCTAGCGGCCGCTGCTCGGCTGGCCGCTTAGGTGGCGCAGCTGCTGTGTGGCTGGCAGACAGTGCCGCACGTAGAGGACGTGCGTAATTGCGCGGCGGCACTTTGAATAATCGGCGAATCACAACACTTTTCCCCCCTTTGAAATTGTTGCACTGGTCTTGATGGAGGTGTCCTGGAGATGGCTAACGTCCATAGGCGTTGTATGACTCGCCGTAAAGTCTCGAGGAGGAGGCTTCCCGTACGGACGGAAGTGTCCCCAATGATAACGGGTTGAGATAACAGGAGACGTAGGGGTTGAATCTGCTGGGGCCCCCTGCACCAATCTGCCCGTTGCGGCAAGTCCAGTTGATATGACAGGAGACATGGGCGATGTGTCGGCGTCTGTTGGAGGAGGAGGCGAGTAGATGTACTCTGACAGAGGACGGTCCTCCGGTTCCTGCATGGGCACTTCTCCTGGTGGCGTCCGTTCTGGTGCTGGCATCGCGATGACGGTGAGAGGTCTGCGTTGTGAGTATTGAGAGATGCCAAGATCTCGAGCATCAGGTAGAGCCAAAGGTGGTGTGGCGGCATTCGGAACAGGCGTTGCTGGCACCCGAGGCCGAAGCTGGTCCGAATGACGCGCTGCAACGCCCGTGTCCGTCTGGATTTCATACAGGCGTCTGCCATGGTGTCGTAAGATGCGGCCCGGGCTCCATTTTGGCCGCCTGCCATATCCCCGCACCCAGACGAGGTCGTCGGCGGTGAACCGGCCAAGTGAAGGCACCCGCGGCCGTGAGGTGGGAGGCCGCAGAAGATGAAGTAGAGTGCGGGGCTGTCGGCTATGTAAGAGCTCAGCCGGACTGTGATCGCCCATGGGGGTGAAACGGTAAGACGCCAGGAACTGGAGAAGTGCGTCATCAGCAGCAGAAGAAGTCAGAAGTTTCTGCATCTGAGCCTTAAATGTGCGGACCAGTCGTTCAGCCTCACCGTTGGATTGTGGATGGAACGGCGGGGCCGTGACTTGCGTAACGCCGTGACGAGCACAAAAATCCGCAAAGTCGGAAGAGGCAAATTGCGGACCATTATCAGTAACAAGAGTAGAGGGGAGGCCTTCCAAAGAAAAAATGCGGGCCAGAGCACTGGTGGTTGCCGCGGTGGTAGGCGACGTGCAACGGACAATGAAAGGAAAGTTAGAATAGGCGTCAATTACGAGGAGCCAATAAGTACCTAAAAAGGGTCCCGCAAAGTCAGCATGAATGCGCTCCCAGGGCTTCTCAGGCGAAGGCCACGGTGACAAAGATGACTTCGGGGCAGCGGCCTGTGACGCACAAGGGCCGCAGGCAGCGACCATGTGTGCGATGTCAGAGTCGATGCCAGGCCAGTACACATGATGTCGTGCCAGAGATTTTGTGCGAGACACACCCCAGTGCCCCTGGTGGAGGCGGCGCAAGACCGAAGCACGCAAAGACGCAGGTACCACAACACGCGGCGAAGCATTGTCTGTGGAGAGGAGGATAACACCATCCCTAGCCGTGAGGCGGTAGCGCAAAGTGTAGTAGTTCCGCAATGGATCAGAAGTCTTAGCGGACGGGCGATCTGGCCAACCCTTCTGAACAAAGCGTAAAACCCAGGAGAGGGTAGGGTCAGAACCCGTAGCAGCCGCCAGCCTGTCCCCAGTGATGGGGAACCCGTCCACAACCCGCTGCTCGGCAACATCCAGGTGGAAACACAAAAGTTCGTCCCTATCGAATGCCTGATCAGGACCCATGGGAAGGCAAGACAAAGCATCAGCATTCGCATGTTGAGCCGTTGGCCGGAAGTGAATCTCATAATTGAAACGGGACAAGTAAAGAGCCCAACGCTGGAGGCGGTGTGCAGCCTTGTCGGGAAGTGATGTTGATGGATGAAACAAGGAAACAAGCGGTTTGTGATCCGTAACAAGATGAAATTTTGAGCCATAGAGAAAAACACCAAACTTATGAAGAGCATAAATGATGGCCAAAGCTTCTTTCTCAATTTGAGAATACTTTTGTTGGGCATCCGTGAGCGTTTTGGAGGCATAAGCGATGGGTTGTTCCGAACCGTCAGAAAAATGGTGCGCAAGGACTGCACCGACCCCGTATTGAGAGGCGTCTGTGGCAAGAACAAGATGTTGGCCAGGTCGATAAGTAGCCAGGCACGGGGCCTGTTTCAGCATAGCCTTTAATTTCCGGAAAGCCGCGTCACATGACACGGACCAGTGAAAAGGCACGTTTTTATGCAACAGGCGATGCAACGGCTGAGCCACCGACACCGCAGATGGTAAAAACTTGTGATAGTATGCTATTTTCCCCAAGAAAGCCTGCAGTTCCTTAACAGATGTAGGGCGAGGAAGGGCATCGATCGCAGCAACAGTGTGCTGAAGCGGACGAATACCATCCCGAGACAGTTGAAACCCCAAGTACGTGATAGATGCCTGAAAAAATTATGATTTCTGAAGATTACACTTAAGACCGGCAGTCTGTAAGACATTAAAAAGTGCGCGGAGATTTTGAAGATGTTCGTCAGTGGTGGAGCCAGTGACAACAATGTCGTCCTGGTAATTTATACACCCAGGGACAGGGAGCAATAATTTTTCCAAGAATTGCTGAAAGAGAGCAGGAGCGCTGGCAAACCCGAATGGCAATTGTTTGTATTGATAGAGGCCGAAAGGCGCGTTAAGGACAAGAAAGTGCTGGGAAGCACCGTTGAGAGGATGTTGATGATAAGCTTCTGACACGTCAAGTTTAGAAAAATACTGGCCTCCAGAAAGTTTAGTGAACAATTCTTCAGGTCGAGGCATAGGGTAAGTGTCGATGAGGCATTGAGCATTTACAGTGGCTTTGAAATCGCTACAGAGACGAATGTCACCATTGGGCTTAGCAACTACAACGACAGGAGAGGACCACTCACTGGAAGTGACAGGAAGCAAGACCCCTGAAGCAGTGAGACGATCCAACTCCCGTTTTACCTGATCACGAAGGGCCACAAGAATGGGCCGGGCCCAAAAAAACTTAGGCCGAGCAGTGGGTTTGAGCGTGATATGAGCTTCAAAGTCGTTTGCACGGCCTAACCCAGGAGAAAAAAGGGACGAAAATGTCGTCGACAAGGAATCCAGTTGAGCATAAGGAATAGCGTCAGAGACAATATTGACAGAGTCATCTATGGAGAACCCAAAAACGCGAAAGGCATCGAAACCAAAAAGATTTTCTGTGGTGCTCTGGTCGACCACAAATATGGGAACAGTGTGGACGACGGATTTGTAAGATACGTCAGCATTAAACTGTCCCAAGAGAGAAATCTTCTGTTTATTGTATGTCCGTAATTGCCGAGTGACAGGGGACAGGAGTGGAGAACCCAGCTGAAGATACGTCTGAGAATTAATTATAGTGGCAGCAGAACCAGTATCCACTTGCATGCGAACATCTCGACCAAGGATTTGGACAGTGAGGAATAACTTCCCTGAAAGGGAAGAAGTGCAATTGACAGACAACACAGAATCAGAATCAGCGTCATGTTCATGAATATCATGTATGCGGTCGGATTTACAAACGGAAGACACGTGACATTTCTTTTTGCAAGTGTGACACACAGCCCAACGTTGGGGACAATCCTCGCATGAATGTTTCGTAAAACACCGCGGACATGAAGGAAGTTGCCGGGGATTTTGCTGCAGTTTCTTAGTGGGTTGTTTACGACTAGGCCGAGGCTGCGCGTGGGAGCGTACTGCGGCCACGTCGGCCGGCGGGGATGCGCCGCACGCGTCGTCAACAGCGCACAGAGGTTTTATTTCCCCGACGTCACCCCACGCTTCTATTTGCGCCCCAGCGGCGCGAGAAATTTCAAAAGACTGCGCAATGGAGAGAACTTCATCTAGAGTCGGATTCGCCAACTGAAGGGCACGTTGCCGAACTTCTTTGTCGGGCGCCAACCGGATAATAGCATCCCGTACCATGGAATCGGCATAGGATTCTTTGTGAACGTCAGTAACAAATTGACACTTTCGACTGAGGCCGTGAAGTTCAGCAGCCCAAGCACGATAGGACTGATTTGGTTGTTTTTGACAACGATAAAAGGCAACACGAGAGGCTACCACATGCGTTTGCTTTTGAAAATAGACAGACAGAAGGGAGCACATTTCAGCAAAGGACAAAGACGCAGGATCTTTCAAAGGAGCCAATTGCGACAACAACCGATACATTTGAGGTGAAATCCAGGAAAGGAACAGAGACTTACATGGTTGTTCGTCTGTGACATGAAATGCCAAGAAGTGCTGTCGAAGACGTTTTTCATAATCAGACCAGTCTTCCGCCGTCTCGTCATAAGGTGGAAAAGGAGGTACAGCCAATGACGAGAAATGCCCCGCATTTGATGCTGCGACGAAATCGCGAATCGCCGCTGTTAGAAGCATTTGCTGATCGCGAATCGCCGTCGTTAGAAGTGTTTGCTGTTCAAGGAGATTTTGCAAGAGCTG
Source organism: Schistocerca cancellata (assembly GCF_023864275.1). Classification (NCBI taxonomy): domain Eukaryota; kingdom Metazoa; phylum Arthropoda; class Insecta; order Orthoptera; family Acrididae; genus Schistocerca; species Schistocerca cancellata. The sequence continues at coordinate 1,011,704,586 of NC_064626.1, forward strand.
CTCGACAGTAGCCATGGAACCCTGTGAGTCAACGGTGAAAAGGAAAAATCCACTACCTCGTCGCCAATTTTTATATCTTCAAATTTAACACATATTTCGGACAACAACACATATAAGTCACTGAGTAAGTTGACCTGTGTACAAGTCGGCATTTGATTAAACACTGAGTCTCAGTCTAGCGGCCGCTGCTCGGCTGGCCACTTAGGTGGCGCAGCTGCTGCGTGGCTGGCAGACAGCGCCGCACGTAGAGGACGTGCGTAATTGCGCGGCGGCACTTTGAATAATCGGCGAGTCACAACATTTCAGTGTTGTCCATCTGAGTTTTGTGATCGCTTGCATGGTTTTTTGGTTTACATGTGGCAACAGCAAAACATCCTACTTTTGCCGATGTGGTCGAACACAACTCAGTCGAGCTTGAAGTTTCTTCAGTGTCATCACATATGCATCAGAAATGATGGTGCTTCCACTTGGCATGATGTCCACAAGCAGGAGTCCTTCGGAATCGAAAAACACCGTAGCCATAACTTTTCCAGTAGAAGGTGTGGTTTTGAATTTTTTTCCCCCCCTTGCGTGAGTTTGCATGATACCACTCCATTGATTGCCTCTTCATCTCTGGTGAAAAATGATGGAGCCATGGTTCATCACCTGTCACAATTCTCCCAAGAAATTCATCTCCACCATTCTCGTACTGTTCCAAAAGTTCGCTGCATACTGTTTTTGTTGTTTCTTTGTGAGGCACTGTCAACATCCTGGGAACCCACCTGGCACAAACCTTTTTTAACACCAGCACTTTCAGTATTCTGCAAACACTTCCTTTCCCTATCCCACTGTAGCGTGACAATTCGTTCACTGTGATGCATCTGTCAGTAGTCACCAATTCATTAACTCTCTGCACATTGTCTGGAGTGTGTGCAGTATGAGGCCTGCCACTGCGAGGACAATCCTCGATATTGCCATGCCCACTTTCATCACATAACCTGCTTGCCCACCAACTAACTGTACTGCGATCGACAGTAGCATCTCTATACACTTTTTTCAACCTCTTGTGGATGTTTCCCACTGTCTCGTTTTCACAGCACAGGAATTCTATGACAGCACATTGCTTCTGACGAACGTCAAGTGTAGCAGCCATCTTGAAGACATGCTATGACGCGCCACTCATGGGAACAGTTTGACCTAAGTTTGAAAACAAGCAGGAAGGATGTATCTACACACTGTAAAACTTTCACACATGCAGAATGAAAACTATATTTTTACAAAAATAGTGTGTATTTCTTTTGGAGTGACCCTCGTGTATTGACCTGCAGTAGGAAATATCCTGAGAGGCTTGAAGAGACCACTGCAGGAAATTCTGTTACAGATCCCACATATTAATCTCACTGCTTGTTTTTGAAACTTGAAAACTTTTGCAACCCCTGCAGCATTTGCTCAGAAGATTATACCATAGGAGAGTATAGAATGTAAATACAAAAAATATGACAACAGCATTATTGCTCTGTTGGAAACGTGAGAAATGGTGCTTTGTGCAAGTAATGCTGAGCTAAATTTCTTGACCAGCTGATTGTTTGGTCTTTCCAAATTCACTGACTGTCCATCTGGTGGGTGACTAAGAATTTTCTATTAGGTTTCATTAGTTTTCTGATTGTTGCTATCCATTTCATGAACTTGAAGTTTTGTATTTTGACTGCATAATATTGGTTTTTGAAAAAAAATTAGGATTAGAATATTTGATGTAAATTTTTTGTGTACTTCATTAGTGACTGTCAGGTTTGTATCCTTCATTGTGGCATTTGATACCAGCAAACATGATTATTTTTGCTCTGTTATTAATTGTAATTGGCAGATCATTAATGCAGATCAAGAAAATCAGTGGCCTCAGAATTACAGCCTGTGGGACTCCATCTCTTACATTTCTCCAGTCAGATTTTATTGTTACACTTGCCTCCATTAGGACTATCTTTGTTTCCTGTTGTGTAGATAAGATTCTAGCCAAGCCAAAGATTTGTTCTTCATGCTATAGTGTGGAAACCTTTTTAACAGTGTGTTATGATCTGCACAGTCAAATGCCTTAGCAAGATCACAAAAGATACTGATTTCTTCTGAAATTCAGTTCAACTAGAATTTCATCTGTTAGGCTTTCTCTGTGGAGAATCTACTATGAAAGCTGAACTGTCTAGTTGCAGTAAGCCATTACATGTAGTGTGGCCATAAATCCTATCACACACTATTCTTTCAATACCTTTGAGATCTGGCAGCAGAGAGATGGGCTGATAATTGAATATTATGTTCTTCACTCACTTTTGTGGATTGGCATCACTGTCACATGTTTTAGTCTATTTGGAAATACCCCAGTTTTCAGTTTTTCTTCTTTGGGACCAGCACCATAATATATGTCAGATAATGAAATGATTATTAGAAAGATGCATCAGGATAACTGTTTATAATAATTAATCTTTATTTATGACAGACTGTTTCAGCATATATCACCATTGGCCAGCCTCGGTGGTCTAGCGGTTCTAGGCGCTCAGTCCGGAGCCGCGCGACTGCTACGGTCGCAGGTTCGAATCCTGCCTCGGGCATGGATGTGTGTGATGTCCTTAAGTTAGTTAGGTTTAAGTAGTTCTAAGTTCTAGGGGACTGATGACCATAGATGTTAAGTCCCATAGTGCTCAGAGCCATTTGAACCATTTTTATCACCATTGTCAAGTATGTCTAGGATGATGTGACATCCATATTACGTTGTTGATGAACTGTCAATGCTTTGATTAGAAGTAAATTATTGAAATATATTGAAAATAATGCTTTAATTATAGTTTTACAGTAGTTTGACATCAGATCATTCTAGACATACTTATCAATGCCAAGAAATTCTGAAACAGTCTGTTGTTAATAAAGATTAATTATTATAAGCAGCTTTTCTGGTGCATCTTTCTAATAAGCCCAGTTTTCATCAACTGGTTACACAAATGGCACAATATATGACTGATTAAGTCTCCACATGATTTTAAAATCCCACTAGGTACACTGTCACCTACAGAGGACTGAGACTTTTTAGGTAATTTTATGATTTTTAAAATTTCATTGGGAGTTATGTATTTGAAAGAGAACACTACATTTGTGATTTCCATGTGATTAAGTAGGTCTGTAGCTTCTGTATGAGATTGCTTGTCATGGTTCCTCATTTTTCAGCTACAATGAGAAAAAATTTATTGAGATTTGAAGCTACAACATTTTGATTATTCAGGTCTGTACCATTATCAGAAGACTGTGGTATCCTTGGTTGTCCTGATTTCATTTTTCTATTTGTTTCACTTTTTATGGTACTCCATATGGTCAGTGCTTTACTGTTTGACCTTATAAGTTTTTGTGCATAGTGCATATGCTTGGCCTGTCTGATTACATATGTTAGACTTTTATATTATTTTTTGTAAAGTAATTTCACAGCTAGATTTGTACTAGTTCTGTTTCATACATACACTCCTGGAAATTGAAATAAGAACACCGTGAATTCATTGTCCCAGGAAGGGGAAACTTTATTGACACATTCCTGGGGTCAGATACATCACATGATCACACTGACAGAACCACAGGCACATAGACACAGGCTACAGAGCATGCACAATGTCGGCACTAGTACAGTGTATATCCACCTTTCGCAGCAATGCAGGCTGCTATTCTCCCATGGAGACGATCGTAGAGATGCTGGATGTAGTCCTGTGGAACGGCTTGCCATGCCATTTCCACCTGGCGCCTCAGTTGGACCAGCGTTCGTGCTGGACATGCAGACCGCATGAGACGACGCTTCATCCAGTCCCAAACATGCTCAATGGGGGACAGATCCGGAGATCTTGCTGGCCAGGGTAGTTGACTTACACCTTCTAAAGCACGTTGGGTGGCATGGGATACATGCGGACGTGCATTGTCCTGTTGGAACAGCAAGTTCCCTTGCCGGTCTAGGAATGGTAGAACGATGGGTTCGATGACGGTTTGGATGTACCGTGCACTATTCAGTGTCCCCTCGACGATCACCAGTGGTGTACGGCCAGTGTAGGAGATCGCTCCCCACACCATGATGCCGGTTGTTGGCCCTGTGTGCCTCGGTCGTATGCAGTCCTGATTGTGGCGCTCACCTGCACGGCGCCAAACACGCATACGACCATCATTGGCACCAAGGCAGAAGCGACTCTCATCACTGAAGATGACACGTCTCCATTCGTCCCTCCATTCACGCCTGTCGCGACACCACTGGAGGCGGGCTGCACGATGTTGGGGCGTGAGCGGAAGACGGCCTAACGGTGTGCGGGACCGTAGCCCAGCTTCATGGAGACGGTTGCAAATGGTCCTCACCGGTACCCCAGGAGCAACAGTGTCCCTAATTTGCCGGGAAGTGGCGGTGCGGTCCCCTACGGCACTGCATAGGATCCTACGGTCTTGGCGTGCATCCGTGCGTCGCTGCGGTCCGGTCCCAGGTCGATGGGCACATGCACCTTCCGCCGACCACTGGCGACAACATCGATGTACTGTGGAGACCTCACGCCCCACGTGTTGAGCAATTCGGTGGTACGTCCACCCGGCCTCCCGCATGCCCACTATACGCCCTCGCTCAAAGTCCGTCAACTGCACATACGGTTCACGTCCACGCTGTTGCGGCATGCTACCAGTGTTAAAGACTGCGATGGAGCTCCGTATGCCATGGCAAACTGGCTGACACTGACGGCGGCGGTGCACAAATGCTGCGCAGCTAGCGCCATTCGACGGCCAACACCGCGGTTCCTGGTGTGTCCGCTGTGCCGTGCGTGTGATCATTGCTTGTATAGCCCTCTCGCAGTGTCCGGAGCAAGTATGGTGGGTCTGACACACCGGTGTCAATGTGTTCTTTTTTCCATTTCCAGGAGTGTATATATACACACAGATCTCCCTTCTTTGCACAAGGTATTTTAATCCTATCATTAACAAGCCTTTCCTTCCACTAAAGGTTGGTTTCATTTTAACCTGTCTTTGTCAGAAGTGGGCTTCAATCTGTTTCAGAATTTGAGAATGAATTGAATTTCTTATTTACTTTCTCTGCCTCATATTCTTTCTTCCATTGTTCCAGATGTAACTATTTCTAAACACACTAGAAGATCCAGTATTTGATGTTCTAACGCTTTTAATTTGGGTGTGACCATTTACTGCTTTTCTGCTGGCATGTTTTAAAGTTGTCATTTGACCACCATGGTCAGACAAATCATCTATTATGGCCTGTGTTTTTACTTTACTTTAATCTGTGTGGTACAGAAGCAGATTATCAGTAATGGTCTTACTGTGCTCATATACTCTTGTTGGGGGAGAGATCATAGGGAGTAGCTTGAAAGTGGACAATAATGATTCCAGTCATTGATGACTGTTATTATTTATTAGGAAATTAATGTTAAAATCACCAAATATTATAATCTTACTGTTATTCCTCTAAAGTTTTATAAGAACTGATTCCAGCTAAGAAAGGAAGTTCTGAATATTTCCCACAGGTGCCCTGTACACTGTTGTCATGACAGCATTTCCAGTTCTTATTTTACAGCATGCCAATTCAAAATGCTAAACAACACAGAACTGAGTTACATCTATGATTTGTGAGCTAAGAGTAATGTAAATATAAATTGCCAGCCTAGCTTGTCTTATGTTGGTGGTACAATAGTACAAACTATTTTATAACTATTTAAATTAACTGATTACTTTCTGTAGCTTCCAGGTGATGTTCAGTTAAGCAGAGCACATTAGCAATAGTTTCATCTGTGTCAACTGTTTCTTGAAGAAAAAGCACTCAGCTTTTCTTTTTTATTTAAAAGACTTCTTATACTTTGATGAAATATTACTAAGCAATGCAGATTATTTATTGCATTTCCGATGGATTCCTTAATATTACATTTGTCATTGATGAGTTTCATATAACAGGTGATAGGCTTTTAAAAATATGATTGACACATGGATGCTGATAGCTATAAATTATTATAAGATGTGATGCTCCATTGTAATGACTGAAATGTTCTTATATTTGATATTTCTGCTCTTGTCACTGACTTTTACTCATATCTCTGTCTTTTTTTCATCAGGCGATCGAGCCAGCAAATATACAATGTCACGTTATTCTTCCTGTTCTTTATGTCATTGTATGGGCTTCTTGGAGTGCAATTCTTTGGTGAACTGAAGAATCATTGTGTGTTGAATGATACAGACCCAAAGTGAGTCTAAAATATTGGTTATAAGTAAATGCTTTACATTAGTTTTGTTTGCTTGAACCACAATTTGAGTAGAATAGTATAAATATCAGTTACACAATAAATCAGTCTAATCTAAAAGCCGTAAATTTAACTAAATACCTAGGTATTACAATTACGAACAACTTAAATTGGAAGGAACACATAGAAAATGTTGTGGGAAAGGCTAACCAAAGACTGCATTTTATTGGCAGAACACTTAGAAAATGTAACAGATCTACTAAGGAGACAGCCTACAATACACTTGTCCATCCTTTTTTAGAATACTGCTGCACTGTGTGGGATCCTTACCAGATGGGACTGTCACAGTACATTGAAAAAGTTCAAAGAAGGGCAGCATGTTTTGTATTATCACAAAATATGGGAGAGCGTGTCACAGAAATGATACAGGATTTGGGCTGGACATCATTAAAAGAAAGGCATTTTTTGTTTTGTTGACACTGACCTACATAGGGAGAAATGATCACCACGATAAAATAGGGGAAATCAGAGCTTGTACAGAAAGATATAGGTGTTCGCTCTTTCCACGTGCTATAAGAGATTGGAATAATCACTTAAATGTGATTTGCAGAGTATCCATGTAGATGTAGATGTAGATGTTCATTTGTGTTTCAATTGCCCATTTATTTTATATAGTTTACGTTAGTTAAATCTTGTGTGTTATTGCAGTATATCTGTAGCAGCAATAAGAACTATGTATGCAAATGAATGTAATACTGAAAAATCAGCCAAGAAATTAATAAGATTAAATTGTAGACATTGCCATAAATACTGGTAGCTGTGAAGCAAGACGTTCTAATTTAGCATATGTTTCACTGTAGTTTTCTTCTATCGTTATCTTTTTAACATCTTTAAAAATTACTTTCTCGATCTTTATGTCCATGTAGTTGATACAAGGCAATTTAAATTCATTTCATCTATAATAGATTTCACTATTTCAAAATTGTATGATAAATATGAAGAAAAAGTTCATGAATTATGTTAAAGTTTCTGTATTACTTGTAACTTAAATCAGTTTTGTACCCTTGAGTGATTGATGTTTATGAACACCTGACAGGCTGTAGGTTCAATTTTATCACCATTAAATGAATTGACAATTGCTATTACAAAGCTGTTATAGCTCAGATACACTATGCTAGCAGCAGTCTCAATAGACTTAATATCACTTTATAAAAGTAATACACTGTTCATCAGTATCCTTTGTATAAGCAATTCTGTCATTACTCTGAACAGAATATTATGAAACAGACAATAAGTTGCTAAGTCACTGGGAGTTGACATACTGGAAATTCCTGAGTGGAATACCATTAGCTTAGGGTGCAATCCCAAAATCAAAATTAAAGAGAGGTTTCCATAAACATTGCTTGCAAAATGTCACATAGCCATGTGAGATCAGCTCCTCTTCTAGCATTATGTTTAGCCAAGGGTGAATGATTTATTTCAACAGCTGCTCCAGAACCTATTTCACTGGAATCTTTTTCACTATAGATGTGTATTCAAGTTATGAAAAACAAATTTGTTTGATTGCTCTCAAGAAAGTTCAGTTGATGATCATTGTTTCCAAGTCCAAATATAAGCACAGCCATTGTTGTTTGTAGTGTGAGCAAACAGTTCCAAAAGAGACATGTTAAAAACCAGCAGTGTAGCATAATCCATCACAGTATTATTGCCATGGTAGTCCATAATACAAAACCAAAGTCACAGGAATATCAGTTATGATGTATGATACTTGAAACAGATATACCAAGGCAAGAAGTGGACACAAAGTGCCCATAACTGCTTTGAGCTGCATTTATGAGTGCCAAGGCATAAGAACCACCACAGTGCTGTGCAAGTTGCCTGAAGACCACACTGTACTCTTTTGCACCCACTTTGTTGTGTTCGCCTTGTACTGGTACTAGCATTAGGGGAAGCACCCTCACAGTTGTGGTTGGCTGATTCCAGAACCAGCTCCGTATTTATGACTTGTGCACATAAACATGCCTTGGCCCTTGCTGTCATAGGCTTGCTACAGAACTATATCTGTGTAGACATCTTCATTTTCCACCCAGGACAGGAAGGTATGTTTCCAGTATGCATCTTTGAGCATGATTTGGAGTACAGAATTTTATTGTTATTGTTATTATTATTATTATTATTATTATTATTATTATTATTAACCTAACAACTTTGCAAATAGGGACAGTTTTATTCTGGCAAACATTTATGTTTATTGTAAGTCTCTACCCGTCAAAGTCAGAGAGTCCATTCAGAACTGTATTATTGGCAACACTGTCTATTTAACTTTGGTCTATAAAAGTTTTGTCAATTAAGGTACTTGTATTTGATTTTATTCTGGTGAGGAAACTAACTACAGGAAAAATACCCACTTTGTTTTACAGAAAAGAATAATCTAATGTAAAATGGGAGTTGTTTCGTAACATACCCTTTTTGTCTTTCTTGGTTTATCACTAACCTATGTTTTGAACTGTAGGTTTGTATTTAATACTTGCCTTAAATACTGTTTACATTTGCCAAAAAGGACAGTGTTGTCTGCAAAAACTCAGTGTTGATATCTTGTATCCCTGGAAATGAGAAACAATCAAGATTTTTATTTTAAATTTTCACCATAGTTTCTCTAACATCACAGTTGAAAGGCAATAAAGATTACCTATAACCCCCATCTCTTTTTACAATATCTGAGAGGATGCTAAGCAGGCCAATACAAGACATCAGGACACTGTTCCAAATTATATCCGATTTTCTTTGTTACTGTTTGGTCTGTAATATCAACATGTACTTTCTCTTGTCTCCATCATACATCCATTATATCTATACTGCTAGCCATTATACTTGTAACACAAGGAATGGTAGCATATAATGAAACTTTACTTATTGTGCATTTGCAATATAAAAGGAAGAACACCTGATTAAATTTGTAGGTGATTTGGGGATGTACAAGGTGAGAAAACAAGTACACAGAGCTGCCACCCCTGGCAGTAGTAATGGCTCTAACCTGGATAGCATTGAATCAAACTGAGCGTGGATGGCAGATATGGGATTTGTCACTCCATGCTATTTCAACTCTGTGCCAGAGTTCGTTAAGTGTAGTGACAGGCAAGTGGTGGAGTGTCAGTCTCTCAGCAATCCATGAGTAGATATTTTCAGCAGGTGAGAGATCTGGACCATGTGCTTGTCAGGGAAACAGCTGAAAACTCTCTATATGAAGACATGTTCTGATAATATGTGCAACATGCACTCTTGAATTACACTACTGGCCATTAAAATTGCTACACCAAGAAAAATTGCAGATGATAAATGGGTATTCGTTGGACAAATAACTAGAACTGACATGCGATTACATTTTCATGCAGTTTGGGTGCATAGATCGAGAAATCAGTACCCAGAACAACCACCTCTGGCCATAATTAATGGCCTTGATACGCCTGGGCATTGAGTCAAACAGAGCTTGGATGGCATGTACAGGTACAGCTGCCCATGCAGCTTCAACACGATACCACAGTTCATCAAGAGTAGTGACTGGCATATTGTGATGAGCCAGTTGCTCGGCCACCATTGACCAGACGTTTTCAATTGGTGAGAGATCTGGAGAAAGTGCTGGCCAGGGCAGCAGTCAAACATTTTCTGTATCCAGACAGGCCCGTACAGGACCTGCAACATGCAGTCGTGCATTATCCTGCTGAAATGTAGGGTTTCACAGGGATCGAATGAAGAGTAAAGCCACAGGTCGTAATACATCTGAAATGTAACATCCACAGTTCAAAGTGCCGTCAATGTGAACAAGAGCTGACCGAGACGTGTAACCAATGGCACCTCATACCATCATGCCTGGTGATATGCCAGTATGGCTATGACGAATACACGCTTCCAATTTGCGTTCACCGTGATGTCGCCAAACATGGATGCAACCATCATGATACAGTAAACAGAAACTGGATTCATCCAAAAAAATGACATTTTGCCATTCGTGCACCCAGGTTCATCGTTGAGTACACCATGGCAGGTGCTCCTGTCTGTGATGCAGCGTCAAGGGTAACCGCAGCCATGGTCTCTGAGCTGATAGTCCATGCTGCTGCAATTGTCATCGAACTGTTCGTGCAGATGTTTGTTGTCTTGCAAACGCCCCCATCTGTTGACTGAGGGATCGAGACGTGGCTGCACGATCCGTTACAGCCAAGCAGATAACATGCATGTCATCTCGACTGCTAGTGATACGAGGCCATTGGTATCCAGCACAGCATTCCGTATTACCCTCCTGAACCCACCAATTCCATATTCTGCTAACAGTCATTGGATCTCAGCCAACGCGAGCAGCAATGTTGTGATACGATAAACCACAATCCCGATAGGCTACAATCCGACCTTTATCAAAGTCGGAAACATGATGGTACGCATTTCTCCTCCTTACATGAGGCATCACAACAACGTTTCACCAGGCACCGCTGGTCAACTGCTGTTTGTGTATGAGAAATCGGTTGGAAACTTTCCTCATGTCAGCACATTGTAGATGTCACCACCAGTGCCAACCTTGTCTGAATGCTCTGAATAAGACAGATATGTTATGACTGCTGATCAAATAACCAGCTGTGTAAACCAGAAGTGACCATACTACTGCACCAGGTGTTGTACCCATCATCATCATCATCATCAGCCAATTCAATCGTTAAATGATGTGGCCTCTTCGAGTCATGGATTCAGGTAGGCTTTCAGCAGTCTTCTCCAAGTGGGACGGTCTTGGGCAGTTCTCTGCCAGGTGTTACCAGCAATCTTCTTGATGTCTTTGTCCCATCTGTCTGGTGGTCTTCCTCTAGGCCTCCAGTGCTCTCTCGGACTCCACTGCAGTTCTAGCTTCGTCCATCTGTTGTCTTTTCTTCTTGTGACTTGGCCAGCCCACTGCCATTTCAGTGAACCTACTGTCTCTAAGATGTCGTTAACCTTCGTCACAGACCAGATGTCATCTGCCCTTTTCCTATCCTTTCTTGTATAGCCCAGCATTGATCTCTCCGTGGCTCTCTGTGCTGTCCTAAGTTTCCCTTTTGTAAATGAGTTCAGTGTCCACGTCTCGCAGCCATACGTCATCATTATGATGATGATGATGATGAATGAAGTCTGGCAATGTTCCTTCTTATTGGACCTTCCACACATGAATACATCCATCATGATTTATTATGTAGGACTTATCTGAAAGATGACATGTTGCTACTCCTTTGGGTGTATCACTTTTCAGTGTGCCTCTCTTTGCTGCCATGTGAAAGAAAGTTGCAACAGTGGTCACCACGCTGACACTCCATGGTACTCCATATATTGTCACACAATTCATGTGAATGCTTGACTTATTGTGTACAAATCCATTTCCTTACTCGAGGTATGTGTGACATGGCAGCACAATCCTGCATGGCTGAATGAACAGCATGTCTGTCCTCTCTAGCACCAGTAATGTGCTAGCATTGTTGAGATATTGCATGGGATTGAGTATAGCCCTGCTGAACCCATCAACTCCATATTCACATGACAATTGCGGTATCCCAACCAATATGAGCAGCCTTATTGCAGGTTGGTTAACCATAACCTTGTTGTTAGATGAGACATAGCATGATCTTCTCACGAACAAACAACATTCAAATATGATTTATGAGTAAGAAAACCTGCTGAGTTATTTTCTGTTTCTGGAACCATTTTAGATAATGTTATTTCAACTTGTAAATTGCTGTATTCTTTTGCTTCAAACATTTGTTCATTATTGATGTATAGGAAGAACACATATATGCCACCACTAAATTAAGTTATATTATGTTTGACAATGTCATTAACAACAGTTTTATTTGTTTTAGATACATCACCATTAACAGCTTGGCAATCCCTGATACATTTTGCTCGTTGGATCCTGATTCTGGCTACCAATGTCCTGTCGGAATGAAATGCATGAAACTTGAACTGTCTCGATATGTGATGGGTTTTAATGGTTTCGATGAATTTGGTAAGTATCTCTCTCTCTCTCTCTCTCTCTCTCTCTCTCTCTCTTTCTCTCTCTCTCCCTCTCTCTCTCCCCCCCTCCCCCTCCCTGGCTCCCTCTTCCTCTTCCTCCCTCCTGCCACTCCCCATCCCTCTCCCTCCCCCTTTCCTTCTCTAGCTATTCCTCCCTCCCCCCTTTCCTTCCCTATCCATTCCTACCTACCCACCTACCTACCTTCTTTCCTTCCTTCCTTCCTTGCATGTTGCACACAGATATCCAAGGGGGAGGAAGTAGGTTGCTGACAACATAGAGGAAAACATAAAGTGAGGTACCTGAGTAGTGAAAAGTAGGAACAGGAAATATGGGGTAGGTACAGGGAGAAGTGCTGACCATTATACTTTGCAATTGGCTGGTCAGGATTGCCCCTTGCTGAAGTTTGGCAGTGTCTGTAATTGAAGTACGCAGCTGGTTAGTGGTTACCATTCCGAGTTCGATTTTTCAAAGAGTACACTATGGCTATGGCCCCTTCTTAGCTTGCATTTATCATGAGTATCTCACCCAGCACAAAGTCTTAAGTGACTGGAAAAAGTGCAGGTTACTCCTGTTTATAGGAAGGGCAAAAGAATGGGCCTGCAAGATTACAGACCAATATCCCTAACGTCGGTTTGCTGCAGAATCCTTAAACATATTCTATTCTCAGTTTGAATTTAATAAATTTTCTTGAGACTGAGAAGCTCATATTCACAGATCAGCATGGTCATAGAAAGCATCACTCAGGTGAAACTCAGCTTGCCGATTTCTCACATGATATACTGTGGACTATGGTTGAAGGGCAACAAGCAGATTCCATATTTCTAGATTTCCAGAAAGCGGTGCCCCATTGCAGGCTGTTGAAAAATGTACAAGCATGTGAAATAGGTTCACAGATATGTGAGTGGCTCAAAGACTTCTTAAGTTATAGAACCTAGTATGTTGTCCTCGACAGTGAGTATTCATCGCAAACAAGCGTTTCATTATAAGTGTCCCAGGGAAGTGTGATATGACTGCTATTATTCTCTAGGCTGCAGATTCCTTGACTTGCACCATCAGTTGTTGGGTTTCTAGGTTCCGCTTAATGGGTCAGGAGTCCACTACACACAGGAGGCAGCTACACAAGTAGTGGGGTCTGTGTGGAAGGGACTGGGCAGTTTTAGGTGAAAGGATCTCAGGGAATCACAGAAAGGGCGTCTGTCTAAAAGGGGGCAGGTAAAACACAGTAAGGTAGTTGTAGAAACAATCAGTATTGTAGTTGTAAATTGTCATAGCTATGTTGGGAAAGAACCAGAGCTCCAAGCCCTGATAGAAAGAACTTAAGCTCAAATAGTTATAGGTACAGAAACCTGGCTAAAGCCAAAAATAAGTTCAGCCATATTTTTTTCAAATGATCTAACAGTGTTCAGAAAGGATAGATTACATACAGTTGGTGGTGGCATATTTATTGCTGTCTGAAGTAGTTTGCCTTGTAGTGAAATTGGACTAAACTATTAATTGGATCATTTTACCGACCCCCGACTCAGAAGATACTGTAGCTGAACTGTTCAAAGAAAACTTGAGTCTAATTTCAAACACATACAAGATTCATACCATTATAGATGGTATGTTTAAAGCCGGCAGCAGGCATAAAATGTTATCCGAAATTGTACTGAATGCTTTCTCAGAAAATTATTTTGAACAATTAGTTCATGAGCCCACTCGTAGCGTAAATGGTTGCAAAAGCATACTTGACCTCTTAGCAATAAATAATCCTGGACAAATAGTGAATATCATGACGAATACAGGGATTAGTGACCACAAGGCATTTGCTGCTAAGCTGAATACTGTAAAACCTACAACCATCAAAAAGAAATACAAAATATAGTTATTTAAAAAAGCTGATAAAAATTCTCTTAACGCCTTTTTAAGAGACAGTCTTCACCCCTTCCGATCTAATCATGTAAGCGTAGAAAAGTTGTGAAATGATTTCAAAGAGATAGTATTGACAGTGTAGCGGCACCACTGTTTAAGATGGGAAAACATTAGCTTCAGTGCAATATTTCAGAGTGCACAAGCTACAGCCAAGTGCGGGCCTGTTGACAGTAAATTATGCTACCAGCGGTTGCGAAGTAGAATGGAGGCCACGGGGCTGTAGACCTGCTGAAAAGAGTAAACACAGTGGTTTGCATGGTGCTTGTTACAGGCAGAAGGGGCCCACTGGCCCAACCCAGGTGTTATGAGTACATGACTCAGAGTAGCATGTTAGCAAAACAGAGGTGCACAACCATGTATAAATAGGCAGCGGTTCACTAACAAGGCATTCAAGTGTGACAGCTCCCCTGGACAGGGGAGCATGTCACACTGGCGGCTACACGCAGTAGCAGATGGGGCGTCAGTGTTCCAGTCCACAGCAGGTCACTGGTTCGACCCTCTGAGGCCAACGTGCGGTCTGCAGCCACCAGCAGTGGGCCACGCCATGGCTCACTACTATGGGCAGTCTTGTTGGCTCGCAACACACGCTAGAGGCATCCCGAGGCTTCCCACTAGCGGCGCTGAGGCGGCAGGGGCGAAGACCGCTGGGTCGACTGCTGGCACAGCCTGATATCATCACAACTCCGCAGCCGTACAAGGCTGACACACAGCGGGGCATTGCCTGGGTTGATGAGGCAGCCATTCCATGCTAAGTCATTTCATAGACAGGGAAGTGGTGTCCTCAGCTTTACGTGACCCAGTGACGCAGACTGAGAAGAATGGGGCACTGTAGCTGTAAATTATAAATCACTTGGGAAACTCGGACAAGTCTTAATATGGTGCATCCTAACAGACCATCCTTGTCCAACATCCCCTCTATGTATGGTGTCAGAATAGTGGTCGTCATCTGTACAGTAGGACGTTCGAGCCCACTGCCTGCATTACAGTCACAAAATGTGGTGAGTGTTGGCCAGTTTTTCTTTTTGAGTGTTGGACGTTTTCTTTCTTTTTTTGTTTGTGTTTTGAGTATGGCTCCTGGCGGGCAATTTAGATGTTTTGCATAGGCATATTATTATTATTATTATTATTATTATTATTATTATTATTATTATTATTAGTATTTTGTCAGAATAAATGTTAGTGTGTTTGGGGCAGTAAGATGTTTTTTTTCATGGCATTTGATTACTTTTGTACTGGTGTATGATGATACTAAGTATGATGATACAGAGCTGTAGGAAGTCAGGTTATTCTTGTACTTAAATGTTTTGTTTCGGGACTAACTGAGAGCGAAAGCAACACAATGGCAGAGTCAGGGATGCGAGGTGTGTCGGAACCAGAAGTGGTACGGATTTTGTTGGAAAAGGTAGCACAATTGACACCATACAATACACAGTTGAGAAGTGAATTAACAGCTAGAACTGAGCGGGAAACCACATCGGATCAGTAGTTTTTGCCTAGAGTGCCGCAGCAGGAGATTGATCCAGCTGCCGCGAGTTTGATTATTCC
Organism: Schistocerca cancellata; assembly: GCF_023864275.1. Classification (NCBI taxonomy): domain Eukaryota; kingdom Metazoa; phylum Arthropoda; class Insecta; order Orthoptera; family Acrididae; genus Schistocerca; species Schistocerca cancellata. Next base: position 1,011,720,282 of record NC_064626.1, read on the forward strand.
ATTTTCTGGCAAGGCATCTGTGGATGTGTGTTCGTTTGCGGAGGACTTGGAAACTTTAGCTGTGATGAGTGGTTGGTCTGATGAACAGTTGTTACATGTAGCCAAGATTAGATTAATGGGTGAAGCAAAGACATATGTAAGGTGTTCTGAGGCATTAAGGAAGGCGGGACAGTTTAAGCAGTTGAAGGAGGGGCTTTTACAGAAGTACTAGAAACAGAATAGCAGTTCATACTTCAGGGAGAGGTTGAGTACAATGACAAAAAGGCAGGGGGAGATGGTAGAGAAATTTGCAGACAGGATAAGAGAAAGTATCAAGTATACTTAAGAGTTGGGTCAGAGCGATAAAGTGAATGGTGTTCTGTTGCAGGAGGCTGAGCAAAGGGCACTTGATGTACTTTTGAGGGGTTACCAGTGCATATATCACGGAAAGTCTGTGAAGGGTCTGCGAAAGATTTGTATTCAGCCATTCAGCTGGCAATTCAGCGTGAGGAAATAGACGTGGCAGTGGAGGTATGTGATAGACAAGCAGTGTTTACAGCGAGTATAAAATGTTATAAGTGTGGTCGTACGAGGGTGATCGCAAAAGTAAGGTCTTCTATTTTTTTATAAGTACATAGACCTGTTTATTTCTACAATGGTTTACATCAGTTTACTGCTTGAACATTTAGCTATTTTTTGACATAATCAGCATTTCTGTTCATGCAGTTTTGTAGACGCTGTGGCAGTTTTTGTATGCCCATGTCATACAAGCTTGCCGCCATGCTGTTCAGAAAGTTATGAACATCTTCTTTCACTTCGAAAAAATAGGAATTGGAATTACCCTCGTATGTGACATGTGCAGAGACAATGTACCCAGTCACTGAGGAATAGAGGAAGGGGTGGAAATCAGCGGCTTGGAGGATGGAGAAGTGGAGTCAGTAGAGGTGGACAATCATTAAATGGCAGAGGGGGCCCAAGACCCACCTGAGGGAGCTCCCGTCTAATTTCAATGTTACAAATACGTATACAGAGGTGGAATGTTCAATGGTAGGATCCATAGGAACTAAAAAGTTTAAGATTTTGTTGGACACAGGGGCGCAAGTGTCAGTGGCTACTAAGAGTTTAATGGGATGAAGACCCACCATGTTGTAGGTTGTGTGGAGTGGGGGATAAGGAGGTCACACCTTTTGGATCAGTGACAGTTGACTTTTGCATAGGGAAAGTCGAATTTGATGCAAGCATGGAGGTAGTAGTACCATGGGTAAGCGAGGGCTATGACATAATCCTGGGAGTAGATTTCTTGCATCAACATCATGCTAAAATTGACCTTGGACAATGAACTGTGGAACTTGGTGGAATGTTATTTCAGCTAGGAGAAACTGTTGTCGATGCAGAACTGTTGCAAGGGGCGTTCAACGTAATGAACAAACCAATTGAACTGCGTACATTAGCATTAAGGCTTAATTCGGTTGAGTGTGTGTCTAGTGGCACCAGGAAGTCGCTCTGGGTAAGTGTAGAGTCAAATCTACCTATGGGTACGGTATGTGTTATTGAAACATTGGAGGATAATGAATTTTTGGATTTGTTAGGTTGTTTTGTGGAACATAGTATGGTACGCATACATCAGGGAAACGATGGGCGAGTAGTCCCTGTGAACGTGGATAATTTTAGTGTGATGGACGCGAACTTGAGAAAAGGAGTTTTAGTAGCGAATTTGTATGTACCAGATGATGAAGACTGGTGTTTGAGAGGTAGGCATAGCGATCAGCCACTAACTGCTGATAGAACTGCATTGCATAACAAAGTTAAGCATTTGAAAAGAGGAGAAGAAGTGTTGTGGGAATTTAAGGATTTGTTTTTTCCACGAGGGCTGCTACAGCAGCTCCATTAGTTCAGCATAGGATACCAACAGGGATCGAAGCACCTGTTTACCATAAACCATACAGAATACCGAGGTATTTGCAGCCGATTGTGGAGGATTTCATTGATCAACAGCTTGCGGACGGTATTATAGAACATAGTAATAGTTGCTGGGGAGTGGGCATAGTAATAGTTGCTGGGGAGCAGACATTGTTATTTTGCCTAAAAAATCTATGGATGGAACTAAGAAATACAGGTTCTGTTGTGACTACAGTACCTCAATAATAAGACAGTAATGGATGCATACCCCATTCCAAACATATCAGAGACTTTGGATCACTTAGGACAGTGTCAGTACTTTCCTATGATGGATTTGACAAGTGGTTACCATCAGTTAGAGGCGGCTCCAGAGGATCGTCCAAAAACTGCTTTCTCTACTCTGGGAGGCCATCACCAGTACATCAGAATGCCATTCGGTTTGAAAAATGCTCCAGCAATGTTTCAAAGGTTGCTAGACAGTGTGTTTAGGGGTTTGAAACCATGGCAGTGTCTTATCTATTTGGATGACATTATAGTGTTTTCAAGTAGCAGCATAGCCAGCGGTTAAGGGAAGTCTTTATGAAGTTAAGATCAGCTCATTTAACATTGAGCCTCGAGAAGTGTCATTTGGCATTGGAACAAGTGAAATATTTAGGTCATATCATCAGTAAGAACGGAGTGCGAACAGATCCGAGGTTGGTACAGGCTGTAAGGGATTTTCAGGAGCTGAAAACAGTTAAGGAAGTGCAATCATTCATAGGAATTTGCAGTTTCTATCAAAAGTTCGTGAAGGGTTTTACAGATTTAGCACAGCCATTGACACGATTGTTACGGAAGGGCGTGAAATTTGAGAGGACAGAAGAGTATCAGAAAGTGTTTGACAAACTGAAATAAGTGTTAAGATCTGGTTCTTGTGTTTCCTGATTTTGAAAAGGGATTAATTCTAGTATGCAATGCATTGAATTAAGCATTAGCGTGTGTTCTTAGTGAGGAAATTGATGGGAAAGAACATCCTGTAGCCTTTGCGTCTAGGCAGTTGAATGCAGCAGAGAGGAATTACTGAACAACAGAGAGGGAGATGTTTTGCGTAACCCAGGGAATCACATATTTTAAATGTTATTTATATTGGAGAAGATTTCGGGTAGTGACAGATCATGCTGCGTTGAAGTGGTTGTTGGGGTTGAAGGATCCGTCCACTAGACTCGCTAGGTGGGCTGTGAGGCTTAGTGAATTCAGCTATGAGGTGTTGCACAAGCCTGGGAAGAAGCACGGTAATGCAGATGCACTGAGTAGAAAGGTGGCAAAAATGGAAGTCATAGGTTATGACCTAGCAGTATGCCAAGAATTACAGGACGCTGGCGACAATTGTAAATTGTATTGGACACAGCCACAATTTAATATTGTATGATGGTCTGCTGTGCAGGGAAACGAAGTTAGGACCAAGGGTAGTAGTGCCAGTGAAGATGAGGGATGAGGTTTTAAAGGAAGCACATGATCACATGTTATCTGGTCATGGTGGGTATAGAGCGACAAATAGGAGTGTGGTGGAGAGGTATTGATGGAGAGGTAGGAAAGTAGATGTGGATCAGTATGTCAACAATTGTATAACATGTGCACAGAGAGCAGGTTTGAGTCAGAAACAGATACAGCTACAGTGATTACCGGAAGTGACATGTTCATTTTCTATGTTGGGAATTGATGTCTTAGGACCTTTCAGTTGAACACCATTGGGGAACAGATTCGTTCTGACAATAATAGACCATTTTTCGAGGTAAGTGGAGATGGTGGCTATGCCAAATCAACAGGCAGCAATGGTCGCGCAAGCATTAGTGAACTGGATTTTGAAGTGTGGTGTACTGGAGACAATACAATTACTGACCAAGGGGCCAACTTCATGTCAGATTTAATGAAGGAACTGTGTAAATTGTTGAACGTAAAGAAGTTGAGGACAAGCACTTTGCATCCACAGGTGAATGGAAGGACAGAAAGGGTACACAGAACAATCGGGAAGATGCTGAGTTTTTATGTGGATTATCATCCCCGTCAGTGGGACGAGTATTTGAAGCATATTGTATGCACATACAATGCAAAAGTCCGTACCAATACCGGTTTGTCTCTGTATGAGGAGTGTATGGGTGGAAAATGCCGTCACCATTTGATTTAGTGAAACTACAGAAAGGAAGGGCCGGTGAATCTGTAAGTCAATTCGCAAGAACAATTCAGGATGTTTGAAAACAAGTACAAAAGGTGAATACAAAGGCTTTGGAAAGGCAGGAAGACACAGTGAAGGGGAAAGGAAGTTTACCACAGTATAGAGTAAGGCAATTGGTAATGCTATCCAGCCCCTACATGCCAAAAGGTAAAACGAAGAAGTTCATCACAAGGTATTTTAATATTTTTTGTGGGATCTGCAAATTTAAAAACCTCTCTCACACCGGCCTGATTTAGCTTCACTGATCAGGATAGTAAAAAACATGCGTATATTAAGGGAATTTTCATTCACAAAGCAGGCTTATCACATTCACACAGTTCAATACTGTTCTATCCTGATTAAATTGAGCTTAACTTAAATTCCAAAAGGCAGTGAAGCAATTTCGAAGTCTCAGTGTGAGGAAAATTGTCAGTCGATCTCCTGAAAACATTTGTAATAATTATTAACTTTCAGTGATCACATGGGGAAGCCTGGAGATCTGCTGGTAAGACCGTGTTAGCCTATTTATTTGAAGTAACTGGATATCTTGAGCATACAAAACGGCAGGTTCGTCCAGTGTAAATCAGACGTTCCCCACTGATCCCGTGCAACACAGCATAGTAAGCAGACACTGTCAATAATAATCAGTTAAATAATATGCGAACACACTTACTATAGTTTAGTTCATGTATTAAATTCCTTCTCATACAGAATCTCATCAAGATGGCGACTAGCTCAACAATACATACATATACATCCTCCTTCTTTCGTGGCTAATCGGCAAGCATTCCTACATTCTTTTCATAAAAGAAAACAGATAGCAGAGAAGCTATTCCATGGAGTAAATGGACGCTCCAAGGAATAATAGGGCTTGAAACTACTTTGCATTGATAATCATCGTATATTAAAGTTTAGGAATCGGTAAGATAAGAAGAGATATTTCGAGATATGTACTGAGTTATATAATTTATAAAATTTCTGAAAATATCACGGAGAGACTGCTGCAAGAGACATTACAGTATCAAGGTCCATACCAAGTAGTTGAAACCACATCCCCCATTAATGTTAAGCTTCAGCTGCCAACTAGAACAATGATAGCACACATTGGGTGGTTGTGGCCATTTAAGGGTTGTTCTGATGTGATTCCAGGCATGTCACAGGAAGGGAAGAGGAAGAAATAGAGAGTGAAGAGAGGCGTTCAGCACTGAGAAACCCAGGAAGATAGAGTACAGCATGATATACCTTATGCTTTGTGATCCAGAAAGGAGTGGAGTATTTGTAGTTTTTTTTGTTATGCATCATTGGGTTTGTGTAGATTAATTAGGCATTGTATTTTCATTTCTTGTTTGTGTTTTCGAGTATTGTGAGCCTGCTAGGGACAGCAGTCTTTTTTAAGAGGGAGGAAGGGTGATGGTGATCCCTGTCCTCAGGTCATTAAGAAGGGGAGTGTTGGTGGTAATCCATCTCTTCACCATTGGGGTGGACACCTTGCGGTTGCAGCACCTGGATGGAAGTGTGTTGTACTTGTGGCAGGAAGATGTGGTGGTGTCAAGTCACGAGTGGGCATTAAGGTTGGTTTGGAACGTATGGGAAATTCAGAATTAAGTAAGGAGCTTTGAGGAAGTGTTTGAAGAACTTAGGCAATGTGCAGAGAGCAAGGGAATGCTGAAGGAAGTAGCCGGGGAGTACAAGAAATTGCATGAGGCTTATGAGACGCTACAGAAGCAGGTAGGATGGATGGAAGAAATAGTGCCACGGATAAGACGGAAACAAGGGTGGCTGAACGCAGGGGGGAAATTATTGAAACAGTCTTTGGAACTGCGGATGAAAGCGATATAAAGGAGATGAACAACACAGTGGAAGTGGTGAGGCAACTTGCAGAGGGGAACAGAGCAGCGGAAGCTTGGCACGCAACCCAGATAGGAACGTTGGAAGGGGAAGTCCTGAATAACACACAGTTACTCCTTTCATTTGCAGGGAAGGTAGTGGAATACGCTGAGGCGTCAAAAGGTCTAATAAATCGTAACCTGAGAACCTTACAGGGGTGTCTGGAAATCCTAGATAGCCGGGTGGTGTCAACTAGACTTCTGCAGGGGGTAGTTGACAGTGTGTGGGATGTACAGGGAGTGACAACGAATCTGCAAGAAGTGCTGCTTCACGCTTTGTGAGGCCAGATAAATACCAATTTCTTACCGACGGACTAATATTTACGCAGGTTGTGCAAGGCGCAGAAGGAACTACCGTCAGGGTTATATTTAACAATGGAGCAAGTGAAATTTGCTGTTTTTCTACCATGTTGCAACGGTAATGGTAACGAGCGACAGCGCATGAGTGTATCCATTGATCCAATTCCCAGTTATGGGGAAAAACGCAAGGTTTCAATGTTTCATGGTGCACATTGAAAAGGAACTAAAAAATGTTGTAATTTAATCTCAAAGGTACAAGAAGAAAAATTGTTCGACTATCATACCAGAGGAATACTCTAAAAAACTTTTTTATCATTGAGAGACAAAGGACTAATTTCGAGATTCTTTTATTACTTCTAGTATTAACTACCCTTTTTGTTCTGATGTGCTGGTGTAAAGACGTACTGTATAGTTTCATGTCTATGTATGTGTTAAATGAAGGTGTTAAATGATGAAAAATGTGTTTTATAATTTCTGTCAAGATCAAGCCTAAATCCCATACCAATGGAGTACAAATTATTCTGTTAATTCGAGAAGGCGAATTTTAGATGGAGGCAACGATCTTTACGACAGTGCTGCTCAACAATAGAGGTACATGATTGTGCTCACTACTTTCCTTTGGTGGCCGCTAAGATTAATTTCAATGTGTTTTTGCCGAGACATTCAGAACCTGCAATCTTCCTTTTCGTATAAAAATAGGAGTCCGATTGAAAAAGAAATATTATTAAATTTAAATAATTGCAATTCTTTTACCCAGGCCACGGGGAATGATAGGAAGTACATGCCTCTACCCTGATTGTACGTTTGCAATCTCCGAGTGTGTTACGATGTAATTATTTTACACAAAAAAAATTAAGATAGATCTTTCTCGTCAGATCGCAACCACTCGTACGCGAATGTACGTGCCCTCTGAATGTGTCTAGTCAGTCATGCACATTGTTCTAAAGTTTTTCTGTTAATATTCTGTGGATTGCATCTCCGCAATTAATTTTTGTTTATGCAGCAAATCGTACTTCACACAAAGTATTTATTACGCAAGTTTCAGGCTCCATTCAATGTCAAAAAATTCCGAAGTACGGCTGACTAAGCAAACCGCTACAATAATTTCATATCTCCACAATTAGAATAACAAAAAAACAAAAAAAAAACAATAACAGAGAGAAGGTACGTTACAACATGTATGCAGTGAAGTGGGGAGCATTGAACAACTTTGTAAAAGTAAAAACTGAGGAGGTATTGCTGATCACGGCAGTTAACAGTCGGTACAGTAAGATGACAAGAGGAATTACAGAGCTGCCGTAGAGGGAAGGTAACGGCATGTCCAGCCAGGAGGGAAGAAATAGACTGTTCAAGGAACATCATGGATTGGAGCCAAAATTGAGCTTGCAATGGGTCGGGATGCATTGGATGTTCTCCACCTATGAAAAATTAATAGTAGTAGCAAGTTGTTTTGAGCACGGAATATTTGCCGAAGTGAAATGTGTAGAGCTTGAGGGGAGTGGAATTTTAATCAATGGAACTAAGTGTAACGTAATAGGACCAACCTTTCAACTGCCAACGTCAATTTCAGGAGTCACACAATTTAATGTTACACAGCCACAGCTATACGGGCCAGAAGCAACTTAAGAGTTTTTGCCAAGGCAGAATCTGACCTTTTTTAAACCAAACTCTTGAGTCAGGTCTCTTGAGATCAGTAAACCAGTTCATTGCAGAGCAAGAGGCCACAGAGCCGTAGACCCGCTGAAAAGAGTAAACGCAGCGGTTTGCATGACAAGTGTTACAGGCAGAAGGGGCCCACTGGCACAACCCAGGTCTTATGAGTACATGACTCAGAATGACACATTAGCAAAACAGAGGCGCACAGCCGTGAATAAATAATCACCGGTTCACTAACAAGGCATCCAAGTGTGACAGCTCTCCTGGACGGTGGAGTGTGTCACACCGCCGGCTACAGGCGGCAGCAGCAGATGGGGCGCCACTCCACAGCTCACTACTGCAGGCAGTCTTGTTGGCTCCCAACACACGCTGGAGCCATCCCGAGGCGAGGGCCGCAGATTTGTTTGTCAGATCCCAGGTGCTTGCTGTCGCCGCAATCCTAACTGTGACGGCATAGAATCACGCAGTGGGCCGCCCTGTGGCTTCCCATGAGCGGCGCTGAGGCGGCAGGGGCGAAGACTGCTGAGTCAAATGCCGGCGCAGCCTGACGTCATCACAACTCCGCACACACCAGAGCATTGCACGGGTCACTGAGGCAGCCTTTTCGCGCCAATCCGTTTCACAGTCAGCGAAGTGGTGCCCTCAGCATAGCGGGACCCAGTGATGCAGACCAAGAGTAACAGGGCACTGTAGCTGGAAATAATAAATCACTTGGGAAACTCAGACGAGTTTTAATATGGCACATCCTGACAGCCCATCCTTGTCCAACATCCCCTCTACAACAGCAATTGAGAGATATATACCACATAAATTAATAAGTGATGGTACTGATTCCCCATAATATAGAAAACAGGTCAGACTGCTGTTGCAGAAGCAGCGAAAAAAGCAGGCCAAATTTAAAAGAACCCAAAATCCCCAAGACTGGCAAAGTTTTTCAGAAGCTCAAAATATAGTGTGTCCTTCAGTGCAAGATGCTTTTAATAATTTCTACAACGAAATTCTGTCTTGAAATCTGGCAGAAAACCCAAAGAGATTTTGGTCATACATAAAGCACACCAGTGGTAAGACGCAATCAATACCTTCACTGCACGATAACAACTGTGAAGTCACTTATGACACTGCCATTAAAGCAGGGTTATTAAACACAGTTTTCCCAAACTCCTTTGCCAAAGAAGATGAAGTAAATATCCCTGAATTCCAATCAAGAATTAATGCCAAGATGAGAAACATAGAAGTAGATGTCCTTGGTGTAGCATAGCAGAGCTTAAATCACTTAATAAAGCTAAGGCCTCCAATCCAGATTGTTTACCGAGCAGGTTCCTCTCAGAGTATGCTGATACAATAGTGCCATATTTATCAATTATATACAAGCACTTTCTCACAGAAAAATCTGCACCTAAAGACTGGAAAATTGCTCAAGTCACACCAATACCCAAAAAGGGGAGTAGGAGTAATCCACTGAATTACAGGCCCATATCAGTAACGGTGATTTGCAGTAAGGTTTTGGAACATATACTGTATTTGAACATTATGAAGTACCTTGAAGAAAATGATTTACTGACACATAGTCAGCATGGATTCATAAAATATCGTTCTTGTGAAACACAACTAGCTCCTTATACTCATGAAGTAATGAGTGCTATCGACAGAGGATGTCAAATTGATTCCATATTTTTAGATTTCCAGAAGGCTTTCAGAACCATTCCTCACGAGTGTCTCCTAACCAAACTGCGTGCCTATGGAATATCGCCTCAGTTGTGTGACTGGATTCATGATTTCCTTTCAGAAGGGCCACAGTTCATAGTAATAGATGGAAAGTCATCGAGTAAAACAGAAGTAATATCCAGTGTTCCCCAAGAAAGTGTTATAGACCCTCTGTTGTTCCTGATCTATATTAACAACATAGGAGACAATCTGAGTAGCCCTCTTAGATTGTTTGCAGGTGATGCTGTCATTTACTGTCTTTTAAAGTCACCAGATGACCGAAACGAACTGCAAAATGGTTTAGGTAAGATATCTGTATGGTGCAAAAAGTGGCAATTGACCCTGAATAAAGAAAAGTGTGAAGTTATTCACATAAGTACTAAAAGAAATCTGCTAAATTTCAATTACGCGATAAGTCACACAAATCTGAAGGCTGTAAATTCAACTAAATACTTGTTGTTGTTGTGGTCTTCAGTCCTGAGACTGGTTTGATGCAGCTCTCCATGCTACTCTATCCTGTGCAAGTTGCTTCATCTCCCAGTACCTACTGCAACCTACATCCTTCTGAATCTGTTTGTTGTATTCATCTCTTGGTCTCCCTCTACGATTTTTACCCTCCGCACTGCCCTCCAATACTAAATTGGTGATCCCTTGATGCCTCAGAACATGTCCTAGCAACCGATCCCTTCTTCTAGTCAAGACTAAATACTTAGGGATTACAATTACAAATGACATAAATTGTAACAGTCACATAAATTATGTTTTGGGTAGAGCAAACCAAAGACTGTGATTCATTGGCAGAACACTTAGAAGGTGCAACAGGTCTACTAAAGAGACTGCTTACACCACACTTGTCTGCCCTATTCTGGAGTACTGCTGTGGGTGTGGGATCTGCATCAGGTGGGACTGACGAATGACATCGAAAAAGTACAAAGAAGGGCAGCTCATTTGTATTATCGCGAAATAGGGGAGATAGTGCCACAGACATGATACGTGAATTAGAGTGGCAATCATTAAATCAAAAGCACTTTTTGTTGCGACAGGATCTTCTCATGAAATATCAATGATATGTTTTCTCCTCTGATTGTGAAAACCTACATAGGGAGAAAAATTCATCACGATAAAATAAGAGAAATCAGGACTTGCACAGACAAATTTAAGTGCTCGTTTTCCCCGCGTGCCATTCGAGAGTGGAAGGGTGGAGAGCCAGCTTGAAGGTGGTTCATTGAAACCTCTGCCAGGCACTTTATTGTGAATAGCAGAGTAATCACGTAGATGTAGATTTGGTTTGCAGGGTGGGCAGCAATCTGCGGTTGTTTGCTGATGACGCTGTCTTGCACAGTAGGGTGTTGAAGTTGAGTGATTGTAGAAGGATAAAGGAAGACTCAGACAAAATTTCTAGTTTGTATGATGAATGGCAGCTAGCTGTAAATGTAGAAAAATGTAAAGTAATGCAGATGAGTAGGAAAAACAATCCCATAATGTTTGGATAAGCATTAGTAGTGTGTGTGTGTTGCTTGACACAGTTACGTCATTTAAATATCTGGGCATAACATTGCAAAGCGATATGAAATGGAACTAGCTTGTGAGGATTGTGGTAAGAAGGTGAATGGTTGACTTTGGTTTATTGGGAGAATTCTAGGAAAGTGTGGTCCATCTGTGAAGGAAACCACTTATAGGACAGTACTGCAAACTATTCTTGAGTATTGTTTACGTGTTTGGTATCTACACTAGGTCAGATTAAAGGAAGACATTGAAGCAATTCAGAGGCAGGCTGCTAGACTTGTTACTGGTAGGTTCAAGCAACAAAGAAGCATTACAGAGATGCTTCGGGAACTCGAAAAGGAGTCCCTGGAGGGTAGGTGAATTCTGTTTTGAGGAACACCATTGAGAAAATTTAGAGGACTTGTGTTTGAAACTGACTGCATTATGTTGCTTCCTACATACATTGCGGGTAAGGACCCTGAAGAGAAAATACAAGAAGTTAGAGCTCATGTGGAGGCATGTATCTACATCTACATCTACATCCATACTCCGCAAGCCACCTGACGGTGTGGCGGAGGGTACCTTGAGTACCTCTATCGGTTCTCCCTTCTATTCCAGTCTCGTATTGTTCGTGGAAAGAAGGATTGTCGGTATGCCTCTGTGTGGGCTCTAATCTCTCTGATTTTATCCTCATGGTCTCTTCGTGAGATATACGTAGGAGGGAGCAATATACTGCTTGACTCTTCGGTGAAGGTATGTTCTCGAAACTTTGACAAAAGCCCGTACCGAGCTACTGAGCGTCTCTCCTGCAGAGTCTTCCACTGGAGTTTATCTATCATCTCCGTAATGCTTTCGCGATTACTAAATGATCCTGTAATGAAGCGCGCTGCTCTCCGTTGGATCTCCTCTATATCTTCTATCAACCCTATCTGGTACAGATCCCACACTGCTGAGCAGTATTCAAGCAGTGGGCGAACAAGCGTACTGTAACCTTCTTCCTTTGTTTTTGGATTGCATTTCCTTAGGATTCTTCCAATGAATCTCAGTCTGGCATTTGCTTTACCGACGATCAACATTATATGATCATTCCATTTTAAATCACTCCTAATGCATACTCCCAGATAATTTATGGTATTAACTGCTTCCAGTTGCTGACCTGCTATTTTGTAGCTAAATGATAAAGGATCTATCTTTCTGTGTATTCGCAGCACATTACACTTGTCTACATTGAGATTCAATTGCCATTCCCTGCACCATGCGTCAATTCGCTGCAGATCCTCCTGCATGTCAGTACAATTTTCCATTGTTACAACCTCTCGATACACCACAGCATCATCTGCAAAAAGCCTCAGTGAACTTCCGATGTCATCCACCAGGTCATTTATGTATACTGTGAATAGCAACGGTCCTGTAACACTCCCTTGCGGCACACCTGACATCACTCTTACTTCGGAAGACTTCTCTCCATTGAGAATGACATGCTGCATCCTGTTATCTAGGAACTCCTCAATCCAATCACACAATTGGTCTGATAGTCCATATGCTCTTACTTTGTTCATTAAACGACTGTGGGGAACTGTATCGAACGCCTTGCGGAAGTCAAGAAACACGGCATCTACCTGTGAACCCGTGTCTATGGCCCTCTGAGTCTCGTGGACGAATAGCGCGAGCTGGGTTTCACATGACCGTCTTTTTTGAAACCCTACAGAGTAGATTTCTAGTCTTCAGAAAAGTCATTATACTCGAACACAATACGTGTTCCAAAATTCTACAACTGATCGACGTTAGAGATATAGGTCTATAGTTCTGCACATCTGTTTGACGTCCCTTCTTGAAAACGGGGATGACCTGTGCCCTTTTCCACTCCTTTGGAACGCTACGCTCTTCTAGAGACCTACGGTACACCGCTGCAAGAAGGGGGGCAAGTTCCTTCGCGTACTCTGTGTAAAATTGAACTGGTATCCCATCAGGTCCAGAGGCCTTTCCTCTTTTGAGCAATTTTAATTGTTTCTCTATCCCTCTGTCGTCTATTTCGATATCTACCATTTTGTCATCTGTGCGACAATCTAGAGAAGGAACTACAGTGCAATCTTCCTCTGTGAAACAACTTTGGAAAAAGACATTTAGTATTTCGGCCTTTAGTCTGTCATCCTCTGTTTCAGTACCATTTTGGTCACAGAGTGTCTGGACATTTTTTTTTTTTGATCCACCTACCGCTTTGACATAAGACCAGAATTTCTTAGGATTTTCTGCCAAGTCAGTACATAGAACTTTACTTTCGAATTCATTGAACGCCTCTCGCATAGCCCTCCTCACACTACATTTCGCTTCGTGTAATTTTTGTTTGTCTGCAAGGCTTTGGCTATGTTTATGTTTGCTGTGAAGCTCCCTTTGCTTCTGCAGCAGTTTTCTAACTTGGTTGTTGTACCACGGTGGCTCTTTTCCATCTCTTACGATCTTGCTTGGCACATACTCATCTAACATATTATGTACGACGGTTTTGAACTTTGTTCACTGATCTTCAACACTATCTGTACTTGAGACAAAACTTTTGTGTTGAGCCAAGAGGTACTCTGAAATCTGCTTTTTGTCACTTTTTCTAAACAGAAAAATCTTCCTACCCTTTTTAATATTCCTATTTACGGCTGAAATCATCGATGCCGTAACCGCTTTATGATCACTGATTCCCTGTTCTGCGTTAACTTTTTCAAATAGTTCGGGTCTGTTTGTCACCAGAAGGTCTAATATGTTATCGCCACGAGTCGGTTCTCTGTTTAACATCTCAAGGTAGTTTTCAGATAAAGCACTTAAAAAAATTTCACTGGATTCTTTGTCCCTGCCACCCGTTATGAATGTCTGAGTCTCCCAGTCTATATCCGGCAAATTAAAATCTCCACCCAGAACTATAACATGATGGGGAAATCTACTCGAAATATTTTCCAAATTATCCTTCAGGTGCTCAGCCACAACAGCTGCTGAGCCAGGGGGCCTATAGAGACATCCAATTACCATGTCTGAGCCTGCTTTAACCGTGACCTTCACCCAAATCATTTCACATTTCGGATCTCCGTCAATTTCCTTCGATACTATTGCACTTCTTATCACTATAAACACGCCTCCCCCTTCACTGTCCAGCCTGTCTCTGCGATATACATTCCAATCTGAGTTTAGGATTTCATTACTGTTTACGTCTGGTTTCAGCCAACTTTCTGTCCCTAGTACTATATGGGCGTTGTGACCGTTTATTAATGAGAGCAGTTCTGGGACCTTTCTGTAGACGCTCCTGCAGTTTACTATTAGCACATTAATATTGTTATTCCCTGTTGCATTTTGCCTACTCCTACCTTGCCACGTCTCAGGAGGCGTCTTGTCAGGCCTAGGGAGGGGATTCTCTAACCTAAAAAACCCCCATGTGCACTCCACACGTACTCCGCTACCCTTGTAGCTGCTTCCGGCGTGTAGTGCACGCCTGACCTATTCAGGGGGACCCTACATTTCTCCACCCGATAGCGGAGGTTGAGACATTTGCACCCCAGATCTCCGCAGAATCGTCTGAGCCTCTGGTTTAAGCCTTCCACTTGGCTCCAAGGACTGCGATCGGTTCTGGGAACGATACTACAAATAGTTAGCTCTGATTTCACCCTGCGAGCGAGGCTTTCCGCCTTCACCAATTCCGCCAACTGCCTGTACGAACTGAAGATGACCTCTGAACCCAGACGGCAGGAGTCATTGGTGCCGACATGAGCAACAATTTGCAGTCGGGTGCACCCAGTGCTCTCTATCGCCGCCGGTAGGGCCTCCTCCACATCTCGGATGAGACCCACCGGCAAGCAGACAGAGTGAACACTGGCCTTCTTGCCCGACCTTCCCGCTATTTCCCTAAGGGGACAGTCATTTTTCCCTAATTCTTTTGTGAGTGGAACAGCAAAGGAAATGACTAGTAATAGTATGAGACACTCTCCATCCCATCACATGCTGTTATGTGGATTGCAGAGTATGATGTAGATAAAACTTTTCAGTTGTGATAAAGCATATATATGTGACATGGCAACTTTCAGAGGTGACACTGTTTATAGTGGGAGTGCTGGTTACAGGGCCACATTATGTTGTCATGATTTGATACACAGTAACAGTCTTGCACCTAGGTTTTTTGTGAGTATATTACCTATATGGTGAGTAGTGGAAACAGCAAAGGTGTAGTTTGAATCAAGATACTGCGAAGCTTGATCAGACAGCAGGACACCATTTTAGAAAGGTTGAGGAAAGCTTTGGGCAAGTTATGTATCTGTTCTGCTGTCCAACAAACCTGTGAAGTATCTTAATTCATCTTACCCTTTACCTGTTACCACTACTTTCCACAGAGATCATATAGCCATGAAAAATGTAGGAGCAAGACTTATACTGTATGTTAACCCTTTATGTAATTCCCATTGTTATTAATGTGAGTAGATTAGCACTAACAACAATTTATTGTTACTAAACATTATAGAAGCAGCCACCCGTTACTTCATTGAGTTTAAAGAAGGATGTATACATCACAGAAGTAGCCTCCAGTGGTTGTTTCTGCCTGTTACTGTAAAATTTGATTCATTTGCCATCCCTTAAGAATTTCTATCAATATGTGTGAGTGATTGAATGAATGAATGAATGAATGAATGAATGAATGGAAAGCACTCTGTTAATATATAGGCAGCCATTGTTAGCTTAGTTGTTGAAGCTATATTTCTTTAACAGCAACAAGCATCTTCACTGTGTACCAAGCTGCCTCCCAAGAAGGATGGGTTTTCATTATGTATCGTGCCATAGACAGTTTACCTGGATGGAGAGCTGTATTTTATTTCAGCACAATGATCTTCTTCCTTGCTTGGCTAGTCAAGAATGTGTTTATTGCTGTGATAACAGAGACATTTAATGAGATCAGAGTACAATTCCAGCAGATGTGGGGTGTGCGTGGACATATTGCAAACAGTTCGACATCACAGGTAAAGAGAACCATTTGAACATAACAGCATAACTTGAAACTGTTGTTGTTTGTGAAAATTTATGACTTTGTACACTGATAAAAAATGTAATTTTTAAGGATGATTTATTTTGTACTATCCTGTACCTCATTCACAATATCCAGAGGGTTTGTTCTGAACTCCCTCTCTTTTCTTATTTTACTTTATGCTGTATTCCCTTGCTGCTAAATGCATTTCAGTGTTCTGGTTAGAGAGATCTGGTTAGCTGATGGTGGCTCTTGTGCAGCTGTATGCGGCACTAAGTCTCTTGGGCCCGCAGCTGAATTGATTGTCATCATAAAACAAATTTTCGATGACACAATGCAGCATCTTCATTGCGTTACTACAGCTGACTGACTTCTGAGCCAGAGTGTGTTGCCATCTCTCTCAGATGTGTGAACTGCATGACACACCAGTCATGATAATGACTGTGACACTTACTCAGGAGTTGAGTGGTGGTCCTCAGTCTGCGCTCCACCTTTGTCTTGCTACACATTCTCCCACCTCTCTATTTACTGCTAGGTTACACACTTGGCTAAGCTGAAAGAAATATATATATATAAATTTTTGCGTCTTTGTATCTCACTTTATTGTTAGTGTCTAGGCAGTGTTCAGTACTTACCGATTTCATTGTCTTCTGGAATCAGTGTGCTTTTTATGTTCAGTGCACCTTTCTTCAAACATATGAATGATTTGTCTCATTTATGCTTTTATGCGCTCTCACATTGTGTGATATATGGCGGCCTAATTCCTGTACACCAGCAAAAAAATCGGAAAAAAATTGGCAATATTTTATGGCAACACAATCCACTGTGTGTACTGCCTGCAGGCCAAGAGTAAACTTCTTAGTTCAGCAAAAGATGATTTGAGACCCTGGAAACCAGTCAGCAGGGTTAACCTAGTGATGAGGGCTAGTTACACAATCAAAAGGTGTTCTACAATGACCAATCAATCCAGCTGCATGCTCAAGAGATTTTCAAGCAGCACATTTGCTGGGAAAACCTACAAACATGTAAAAGGCTATCTCATTAAAATAACAGAAATTTTATTAAATACTTCTTTTGGTTAGGTACTGTATGTTAGTGAATTTAGATATCATAGATAAAACTAGTATCTGCAGTCAGATAAACAGAAAGCTTGTGCTTCTCACTGCAATTTGAGATAGGGCTGACAGCAACTGTATTAGATTACATGACTTCTGAGTTACATATCCTTTTCCTTGTTGCCTTTCAAGTTTTTCTCTCCTCCTCCAGCCCCCAATCCCAGGACACATATGTTCATCTATAATGCTATGTAAAGACAGTTGTAGTTTAAAATTGTGACAAAAATCTCAAATTTTTACACAATACTCATAGCTAAGTATGTGTTAAATATTTGTAGTACATAACTCTGTATGTAGTATATAAAGGGGAAACATTGTTAGACAGAATCTCTAAAAATTCTTCATGGATTTATTTCCTACTTTCACACAATACCAGTATTGTAATAAACTTTCAGACTGACATAATTTACATATTTTAAACATATGTAGTATATAAATATGCACATAATATGTAAAGGGAAAACATTCATAGCAAATATCTTGAAAAATTCTTGAACAGTTTATTTCAGATTTTTACATGATGCTCTAACAAAAATTCGGACTGACATTAACTGTATATTTTTAAATATGTGTGATGTATAAGAATATATGTAATGTATAAATGGGAAATCTCAAATCTGTAATGTTTTACTTCAAACTGTTACACAATTCTCTGTTAACTTGGGGCGGACATAGGCTATAAATTCTTTTAAATGACAACGTACAGATTTTCTGTTAAAACTGATTGAGGAAAAGAAAATGCTGTGCTCCAAAAATGTAAAGCTTTCATTTTCTTTCTCAAAGTCAGTTTTTACTTAGATATCAGGGCATTTACACTGAGTTGACAAAACTCAAGGGATTAGTATTGGAACTAGACGCATGGGCATTCCATTTCAGTTGTTAGGGAATTCAGTATTCTGAGATCCACAGTGTCAAGAATGTGCTGAGAATACCAGATTTCTTGCATTACCTCTCACCGTGGACAATGCAGTGGCTGACTGCCTTCACTTAATGACAGAGCAGTGTGTTATGTAGAGATGACAGTGTTAACAGACCAGCTTGCGGGCTTTCAAACAAAAATAAAATGAAATGGTGATGGGGTGGCCTTCAACTATGTACCCTCAGACTCAACGCTGCAATATTAAAAGTTCTGGCTGGTTTCGTTGTCTAAGGCCTGGGATACGTTGTTGCCACATTACCAGCCAAGTACTGCTGAGTCTACAGCATATGATAACAATACACACATTGAATTGAATGGTTGAAGGTTTCTATCACTCAGCAATTGCGAATTATGAATGAACATATAAATTTATAAATGAGAGATTGCAATTAAATAAAATCTGCAGGTATTATCTTAATGACTTTAAATGATGAGTACGATAGTAGAAGTCCTTTTGAGAATGCGGTATATTTCTGCAAAACGCTTATTGGTGTTGATGGTCCAGCAATTAAATAAAATATAAGCTGAATAACAGTATGTAATTAGTCATGAACAATAACGTAGCTCGCGAGATATTCTCTTCTAAACGCACACCATGTCTTCACTGTAGAAGCCACGGAAATCTCACAAGTGCACAAGTCAGCACTCCAAAGTATTTCTATCTGCCGTGACCATGCACAAACCACTCCACACTCTCCAAGTCTCTGCTGCGCCCCTGTCCTCTCTCCCAAGCTCACTTCCATCCAGTCTCCCCATTCACGAGCGCTGTGATTGGCTAGAGTGCTCGCGTCATGTCTTCAATCCAACACACCCACAGAACATAATGAAACACATTTGAAATACTGGATTTTCATTTAAATAACTTGAAATTAAATAAATATTCCTGCAGCTGGACCATAAACACACTCTAACACTCATTATTAAATACATAAACAAATTAAATAAACATAGAACAAAGGAATAGAACAAAAGGTAGGCCAATAGTGTAATGCCTCTGAGCTTTCTAAAAAAAAAAATTTAACCAATTTCTTCATGAATAGTATATATTGGATATAAACAAAGACTTAGATGAATAAATATATTTATAAGCATGCTGCTACCGTTACTTTGTGTCACTGTGGAGTACTTATAGCCTGACGCGATCAATAGTAATCAGCCATTTTGACCTCCAGTAACTCATGTACTATTCAAGTTACATGCCTGTAATATATACAAATTTAGGTTTACACTAATAGCTTTCTAAAGACACTTTGATCGATGAAATCAGGTGAAACGTTTAGATTTTCGAAATTCGTGGCTAGATGTTACTTGTATAAATTTCCATCAGATACTAAACATTAAACTAATAAAGATATTGAAAATCTGATTACACCATCAGAATTGTCATGCAAATAATGGTAATGTTGTTGCTATAGTCTTCAGTTCTGAGACTGGTTTGATGCAGCCCTTCGTGCTACTCTATCCTGTGCGAGCTTCTTCATCTCCCAGTACCTACTGCAGCCTACATCCTTCTGAATCTGCTTAGTATATTCATCTCTTGGTCTCCCTCTACTTTTTTTACCCTCCACACTGCCCTCCAATGCTAAATTGGTGATCCCTTGATGCCTCAGAACATGTCCTACCAACCAGTCCCTTCTTTTAGTCAAGTTGTCCCACAAACTCCTCTTCTCCCCAATCCTATTCAATACCTCCTCATTAGTTATGTGATCTACCCATCTAATCTTCGGCATTCTTCTGTAGCACCACATTTCGAAAGCTTCTATTCTCTTCTTGTCCAAACTAGTTATTGCCCATGTTTCACTTCCATACATGGCTACACTCCATACAAATACTTTCAGTAACGACTTCCTGACACTTAAATCTATACTCGATGTTAACAAATTTCTCTTCTTCAGAAACGCTTTCCTTGCCACTGCCAGTCTACATTTTATATCCTCTCTACTTCGACCATCATCAGTTATATTGCTCCCCAAATAGCAAAATTCCTCATTTCCTAATCTAATTCCCTCAGCATCACCCGACTTAATTTGACTACATTCCATTATTCTCGTTTTGCTTTTGTTAATATTCATCTTATATCCTCCTTTCAAGACACTGTCCATTCCGTTCAACTGCTCTTCCAAGTCCTTTGCTGTCTCTTGACAGAATTACAATATCATTGGTGAACCTTAAAGTTTTTATTTCTTCTCCATGGATTTTAATACCAACTCCGAATTTTTCTTTTGTTTCCTTTACTGTCTGCTCAATACACAGATTGAATAACATCGGGGATAGGCTACAACCCCGACCCACTCCCTTCCCAATCACTACTTCCCTTTCATGTCCCTCGACTCTTATTACTGCCATCTGGTTTCTGTACAAATTGTAAATAGCCCTTCGCTCCCTGTATTTTACCCCTGCCACCTTCAGAATTTGAAAGAGAGTATTCCAGTCAACATTGTCAAAAGCTTTCTCCAAGTCTACAAATGCTAGAAACGTAGGTTTGCCTTTTCTTAATTAGCTTCTAAGATAAGTAGTAGGGTCAGTATTGCCTCAGGTGTCCCCATATTTCTACGGAATCCAAACTGATCTTCCCCCAGGTCGGCTTCTACCAGTTTTTCCATTCGTCTGTAGAGAATTTGCGTTAGTATTTTGCAGCCGTGAGTTATTATACTGATAGTTCGGTAATTTTCACATCTGTCAACGCCTGCTTTCTTTGGGATTGGAATTATTATATTCTTCTTGAAGTCTGAGGGTATTTCGCCTGTCTCATACATTTTGCTCACCAGATGGTAGAGTTTTGTCAGGACTGGCTCTCCCAAGGCTGTCAGTAGTTCTAGTGGAATGTTGTCTACTCCTGGGGCCTTGTTTTGCCTTAGGTCTTTCAGTGCTCTATCAAACTCTTCACGCATTATCATATCTCCCATTTCATCTTCATCTACATCCTCTTCCCTTTCTTTAACATTGCCCTCAAGTACATCGCCCTTGTATAGTCCCTCTATATACTCTTTCCACCTTTCTGCTTTCCCTTCTTTGCTTAGAACTGGGTTTCCATCTGAGCTCTTGATATTCATACAAGTGGTTCTCTTTTCTCCAAAGGTCTCTTTAATTTTCCTGTAGGCAGTATCTATCTTACCCCTAGTGAGATAAGCCTCTACATCCTTACATTTGTCCTCTAGCCATCCCTGCTTAGCCATTTTGCACTTCCTGTCAATCTCATTTTTGAGACGTTTGTATTTCTTTTTGACTGCTTCATTTACTGCATTTTTATATTTTCTCCTTTCATCAATTAAATTCAGTATTTCTTCTGTCACCCAAGGATTTCTACTAGCCCTCGTCTTTTTACCTACTTGACCCTCTGCTGTGGTTCATGGTATGGGTTCCTGTAGTCATGTCCTAGTTCATGAACCACGGGCAACGTATGAGTGGCCAAGTAAGTGGTCCCGACAGTCGGGATACCAGTTACTTTGGAATAAGGCTGGGCATCTCGGACATATTCTGAGTCGTAGTCACCTTTGTGCTCATACGGCAAAGACTACCAAATCCACCGGTTAGTCCCTCAGCCATTAGGGGTAAAACCCAATGGGACTCGGGGCAAGTAAGGCTAGCAACCTGCTTCCCTGGTACTTTAAATATGATGCTGGCAATAATCAGAGCAAATTGCCTCGGACCTTTGGAGGTGACGGAGTCCCACCTCTAACTGACAAACCAGGGACTCCTAAGATACGACTTGGCAAACAAATGGTAATGAGATGGGGAGCTATTAATATCAATGGGGGCTACTCTGAGAAGAAGGTAGAGCTGGCAGAGGCTGCAAGTAAGATGGGGCTGGACGTTTTAGCTGTTAGTGACATTCGGGTAAGGGGTGAGAAAGAAGAGGAAGTGGGAGAATACAAGGTCTACCTGTCAGGCGTCAAAGCAGGAATAGCACATTGGGGTGTAGGGCTTTACATCAGGAAAGAAATGGAACCCAGCGTAGTTGCAATAAGGTATGTAAACGAACGACTGATGTGGATAGATTTGACAGTGTCTAGCAAGAAAATTAGGATCGTGTCAGTATATTCGCATTGTGAAGGGACAGATAAAGATAAGATGGATAGTTTTTATGAGGCACTCAGTGATGTAGTTGTTAGAGTAAAGGACAAGGGCAGTGTTCTGCTCATGGGTGATTTTAACGCCAGGATTGGAAATTGAAGAGAAGGGTATGAAAAGGTTATGGGTAAATTTGGAGAGGATATGGACGCCAACAGGAACGGGAAACAACTCTTGGATTTCTGTGCCAGTATGGGCTTAGTAATCACAAACTCCTTTTTTAAACATAAGAACATTCACTGGTATACTTGGGAAGGCAGAGGAACCAGATCTGTCATTGACTATATAATAACAGATCAGGAATTCAGGAAGGCTGTGAGGGACACACGTGTATTCAGGGGATTCTTTGATGACACTGATCATTAATCTGCAGTGAAATTGGGATTGTGAGGCCGAAAGTGCAGGAGGTCAGGTCCATATGTAGGAGGATAAGAGTGGAGAAACCTCAGGATAAGGAAATCAGGCACAAGTACATAACAGCGATCTCAGAAAGGTACCAGTTAGTTGAATGTAGTCAGTTACAGTCATTGGAAAAGGAATGGACAAGGTACAGGGACACAGTACTAGAAGTGGCTAAAGAATGTCTTGGAACAGTAGTGTGTAAAAGTAGGATGAAGCAAACAGCTTGGTGGAATGATACAGTCAAGGCAGCCTGTAAAAGGAAAAAGAAGGCGTATCAAAAATAGCTACATACCAGAACCCAGGTAGACAGTGAAAGTTATGTTGAAGAAAGAAACAAAGCCAAACAGATAATTGCAGCATCCAAGAAGAAATCGTGGGAAGACTTTGGAAACAGGTTGGAGACTATGGGTCAAGCTGCTGGAAAACCATTCTGGAGTGTAATTAGCAGTCTTCGAAAGGGAGGTAAGAAGGAAATGACAAGTATTTTGGACAGGTCAGGAAAACTGCTGGTGAATCCTGTGGATGCCTTGGGCAGATGGAGGGAATATTTTGAAGAGTTGCTCAATGTAGGTGAAACTGTGATCAGTAATGTTTCAGATTTCGAGGTAGAATGGGATAGGAATGATGATGGAAATAGGATCACAT
Source organism: Schistocerca cancellata (assembly GCF_023864275.1). Taxonomy (NCBI): domain Eukaryota; kingdom Metazoa; phylum Arthropoda; class Insecta; order Orthoptera; family Acrididae; genus Schistocerca; species Schistocerca cancellata. Next base: position 1,011,743,521 of record NC_064626.1, read on the forward strand.
ATGAGGAAGTGGAAAAAATGGTCAATAGATTGCAGTGCAATAAAGCGGCTGGGGTGGATGAAATTAAGTCGGAACTCATCAAATACAGTGGAATGTCAGGTCTTAAATGGCTACACAGGATAATTGAAATGGCCTGGGAGTCGGGACAGGTTCCATCAGACTGGACAAAAGCAGTAATCACACCAATCTTTAAACATGGAAACAGAAAAGATTGTAACAACTACAGAGGTATCCCTTTAATCAGCGTTGTGGGTAAAATCTTTGCAGGTATTGTTGAAAGGAAAGTGCGAATATTAGTTGAGGACCAATTGGATGAAAATCAGTGTGGGTTTAGGCCTCTTAGAGGTTGTCAGGACCAGATCTTTAGCTTACGGCAAATAATGGAGAAGTGTTATGAGTGGAACAGGGAATTGTATCTATGCTTTATAGATCTAGAAAAGGCATATGACCGGGTTCCTAGGAGGAAGTTATTGTCTGTTCTACAAGATTATGGAATAGGAGGCAAACTTTTGCAAGCAATTAAAGGTCTTTACATGGATAGTCAGGCAGCAGTTAGAGTTGACGGTAAATTGAGATCATGGTTCAGAGTAGTTTCAGGGGTAAGACAAGGCTGCAACCTTTCTCCACTGTTGTTCATATTATTTATGGATCATATGTTGAAAACAATAGACTGGCTGGGTGAGATTAAGATATGTGAACACAAAATAAGCAGTCTTGCATATGCGGATGACTTAGTTGTGATGGCAGAGTCGATTGAAAGTTTGCAAAGTAATATTTCAGAGCTAGATCAGAAATGTAAGGACTATGGTATGAAGATTAGCATCTCCAAAACGAAAGTAATGTCAGTGGGAAAGAAATATAAATGGATTGAGTGCCAAATAGAAGGAACAAAGTTAGAACAGGTGGACGGTTTCAAGTACTTAGGATGCATATTCTCACAGGATGGCAACATAGTGAAAGAACTGGAAGCGAGGTGTAGCAAAGCTAATGCAGTGAGCGCTCAGCTACGATCTACTCTCTTCTGCAAGAAGGAAGTCAGTACCAAGACTAAGTTATCTGTGCACCGTTCAATCTTTCGACCAACTTTGTTGTATGGGAGCGAAAGATGGGTGGATTCAGGTTACCTTATCAACAAGGTTGAGGTTACGGATATGAAAGTAGCTAGGATGATTGCAGGTACTAGTAGATGGGAACAATGGCAGGAGGGTGTCCACAATGAGGAAATCAAAGAAAAACTGGGAATGAACTCTATAGATGTAGCAGTCAGGGCGAACAGGCTTAGATGGTGGGGTCATGTTACACGCATGGGAGAAGCAAGTTTACCCAAGAGGTTCATGGATTCAGCAGTAGAGGGTAGGAGGAGTCGGGGCAGACCAAGGAGAAGGTACCTGGATTCGGTTAAAGAATGATTTTGAAGTAATAGGTTTAACATCAGAAGAGGCACCAATGTTAGCACTGAATAGGGGATCATGGAGGAACTGTGTAAGGGGGGGCTATGCTCCAGACTGAACGCTGAAAGGCATAATCAGTCTTAAATGATGATGATGATGATGATGATGATGACCCTCTGCTGCCTTCACTACTTCATCCCTCAAAGCTACCCATTCATCTTCTACTGTATTTGTGTCCCCCATTCTTGTCAATTGTTCCCTTATGCTCTCCCTGAAACTCTGTACAATCTCTGGTTTAATCAGTTTATCCAGGTTCCATCTCCTTAAATTCCCACCTTTTTGCAGTTTCTTCAGTTTTAATCTACAGTTCATAACCAATAGATTGTGGTCAGAGTCCACATCTGCCCCTGGAAATGTCTTGCAATTTAAAACCTGGTTCCTAAATCTCTGTCTTACCATTATATAATCTATCTGAAACCTGTCAGTATCTCCAGGCTTCTTCCATGTATACAACCTCCTTTTATGATTCTTGAACCAAGTGTTAGCTATGATTAAGTTGTGATCTGTGCAAAATTCCACCAGGCGGCTTCCTCTTTCATTTCTTACCCCCAATCCGTATTCACCTACTACATTTCCTTCTCTTCCTTTTCCTACTATCAAATTCCAGTCACCCATGACTATTAAATTTTCGTCTCCCTTCACTATCTGAATAATTTCTTTTATCTCATCATACATTTCTTCAATTTCTTTGTCATCTGCAGAGCTAGTTGGCATATAAACTTGTACTACTGTAGTAGGCGTGAGCTTCGTGTCTATCTTGGCCAAAATAATGCGTTCACTATGCTGTTTGTAGTAGCTTAGCCGTTCTCCTATTTTTTTATTCATTGTTAAACCTACTCCTGCATTTCCCCTATTTGATTTTGTGTTTATAACCCTGTATTCATCTGACCAAAAGTCTTGTTCCTCCTGCCACCGAACTTCACTGATTCCCACTATATCTAACTTTAACCTATCCATTTCCCTTTTTAAATTTTCTAATCTACCTGCCCGATTAAGGGATCTGACATTCCACGCTCCGATCCGTAGAACGCCAGTTTTCTTTCTCCTGATAACAACATCCTCCTGAGTAGTCCCCGCCCGGAGATCCGAATGGGGGACTATTTTACCTCCAGAATATTTTACCCAAGAGGACGCCATCATCATTTATCCATACAGTAAAGCTGCATGCCCTTGGGAAAAGTTACGGCCATAGTTCCCCCCTTGCTTTCAGCTGTTCGCAGTACCAGCACAGCAAGGCCGTTTTGATTATTGTTACAAGGCCAGATCAGTCAATCATCCAGACTGTTGCCTCTGCAACAACTGAAAAGGCTGCTGCCCCTCTTCAGGAACCATACATTTGTCTGGCCTCTCAACAGATACCCCTCCATTGTGGCGTTGTTGGCACCACGGAGGGGTGTGAGGGCACCACGTGTTTGCTGCCTTGCCCCGGGTGGCCGAGCGGCCCATGCGGCCACTGCTTCCTCTGAACTTAGAATTTTTTCAGGGGATATACGGAAAATCTATCCATTAGGACAGTGCAGCAAAATTTGGCATTAATGGGCTATGGCAGCAGACAACCGATGCAAGAGCCTCTGCTAACAGCATGACATCACCTGCAGTGCCTCTCCTGGGCTCATGACCATATCAGTTGGACTCTAGATGACTGGAAAAGAGTGGCCTGTTCAGATGAGCCTCAATTTCAGTTGGTAAGAGCTGGTGAAAAGGTTTGAATGTGGCACAGACCCCATGAAGCCATGGACCAAGTTGTCAACAAGGCACTGCGCAAGCTGGTGGGGCTCCATAGTGGTGTGGGCTGTGTTTACATGGATCATTGACTGGAAAGGATTATGATTGGCTTCTTGGAGACAATTTGCAGTGATTCATGGACTTCATGTTCCCAAATAACGGTGGAATTTTATGGATGGCAATGCGCCAGGTCATCGGGTCTTAATTGTTCCCAACTGGTTTGAAGAACAATTCGAGCGAATGATTTGATCAACTAGATTGCCCAACGTGAATCCCATCGAATATACATGGGACATAGTCCAAAGGTCAATTCATGCACAAAATCCTGCACTGGCAACGCTGTCACAGTTATGAGTGGTTGTAGAGGTGGCATGGCTCAGCATTTCTGCAGAGGACTTCCAACAACTTGTTGAGTCCATGCCATGTCAAGTTGCTCCACTATGTTGGGCAGGAGCAGGTCTGACACAATGTTAGGATTTATCCCATGATTTTTGTCACCTCAGTGTAAACCATTAGACAAATTGTTTCTTCCACATACATTTTTCCTCCTTACGTATAATTTTAAACAAAAATTGTTTACAGAATGAGAATTTCACTCTGCAGCGGAGTGTGCGCTGATGTGAAACTTCCTGGCAGATTAAAACTGTGTGCTGGACCGAGACTCAAACTGAGGACCTACTTCGAGTCTCGGTCTGGCACACAGTTTTAATCTACCAGGAAGTTTCAAAAATTGTTTACACAACAGTGTGCTGTTTTCCACCTCACAATCAGTTTTAAGAGGAAATAGGAGTGTTCTACCGTATTTACTCATATTTAAGCCGCACTCGAATCTAAGCCGCACCTGAAAAATGAGACTCGAAATTAAGGAAAAAAAAATTTCCCGAATCTAAGCCGCACCTGAAATTTGAGACTCGAAATTCAAGGGGAGAGAAGTTTTAGGCCGCACCTCCAAAGCGAAACAAAGTTGGTCCATTGTAATATGAGACACAATTTAGGTCGAATGAATGACGATACAGCTACAGTAGTTTGGTTCGAGACGTAAGCTTAGCAGTTAAGCTTTACCAGGTAACCATTGCTATGCGTCAGGTGCTCCGTCCGTATTTATACGGGTACCCTTCGTTTTTCACGTGCTTTGTCTGGTTTGAATTGATTGCTTATTTTTCTTTGATCTGATAAGTGCTGTTCTCTTTGTTATAGGTTTTTACGACACTCTGAGCTGAAAATGCATTACTGTACTGTGTCATGCATTGTTTGTCGCATTCTGATAATGAATGTTTACGACCTGTCGCCGCTCGCGGCATGGTTTGCTTTTGTGCGTGCTACTGCCGCTTATAATAAAATAAAGAGAGGAATTGTCTCAGTAGCGAAACAATGGCAAGAGACTGCTATTTGTTGTGCTGCTGCATTCTTTGTTAATGATCAACAAGAACCAAGTAATAAACTGCGTATGATAGAATATGTTCTGAACGAGAGTTTAGCGAAAATTTTTCTCCGTTTGAAAATCCTTGCAGACACCTCTTTAGTACATTACTTTCTGCACAAAAATTAGAGTCATCTTAGATTCAAAAATTTAGTCAATTGCCGTGCTTCATTTCTGACTGTACCCCTATTAGGCATAAGAATAATACGAATATAAACATGATATGATATGTGTATACTTCCGCATTTGCTGTTGTCTCACTCTAGTTTCATAGTTTATTAGCCAGACAGGATTTAAATGAGATAGCAGCAAACACAAAAGAATACATGGCAAAATGTTTATATTCGTATTATTCTTATGGTGAAGACAATACTGCATGTGATTCACAAAAGTTCCCATTAGCAACCATCTCTTCTCACAGGTAGGAAAAAATTCAGAACGTAGAATTGGCCATACTGACAAACATCGCAAACAGTCTTGCCAGTCGGACTTTCGTAGTACATTGAAAAGCTGCTACATTCGAAGATGAACAATACGGAATTTGTATTTACTTCATTGGATAATGTATGAAAATGCAGTGGTCGAAATTCGGGGCGGAGAAAAATGCTCGTCTTCCGCCTTTTTTTTTCAATTTATTTACTGACGCAGAGGTTTTGGCGCCAGTATTTATCTTTGTGCCTGCAAAGCATGCCTGTGTAGCGCTACATATATTCGACGGCAGAAGTTAGTTGTGGCGGCACCTACCAACATATTTCAGAACTTCCGCTTACTTTGCACTCAATTCTAAGCCGCAGGCGGTTTTTTGGATTACAAAAACTGGAAAAAAAGTGCGGCTTAGATTCGAGTAAATACGGTAGTTATGGCTTATTGACCTAAGATTACAACACTACTATGGAATCTGAATCATCCAAAACTTTGCAGTCCTAGCCACTCACAGATTAAAACTGTGAGAAATACTGTCATTGAAGCTAATATCCTCACATATTCAGCAGCTGGATTGGTCTCTGTTGTAACCCTTACATTAATTATCCCAACCAATTTACCCATTCATTTTAAGTAACTTCATTTCTCAATTAAGGTTTCATTTGCAAGAACAAGGTCAGAGAGGAAATGAGGATATGGATAGAGGGGGGGGGGGGGGGTGATGGACAGGGGGAGGAGGAGGAAGGTGGAGATGGACAGAGATTTTTTTTGGGGGGGGGGCAGGAGTGGTGGAGATGAACAGTGAGAGGGGGGAGGAGAATTAGATGGAGATGGACATGGACATGGACAGTGAGAGGGGGGAAGAGGAGGAGATGGACATAGAGAGGCGGAGGAGGATATGGATGGAGAGAGGGGGGAGAAGGAGATTAGGATGTAAATATGAGGGGAAGTAAAAAATTAAGGGACTTTTGAGAAAAGGAATGTTTATTCTAATGATAGAAAACTGAAACATGTATTATTTTTCTACATAACTTTCCCACCTTTCAATGCAGTTTGTCCAGTATTCCACAGGTTTGTTGATTCTGTCAGAAGAAAGGGTTTTTGGTTGCACCTGTAACCAGTTTTGCACTACATCAGTGACTTCTGTGTTGGTTGCAAATCTCCCCCTGGGTATTTCCTTCAGTGGTCCAAACATATGGAAATTGCTTGGAACCAGGTCTAAACTGTATAGTGGGTGTACCAGTAATTCGAATCCCAACTCCTTTATTGTTTTGGTCATCCATTTGGCAAAAAGTGGCTGAGTGTCACCTTGCTGCAGGATGATGCCTTTTCACAGTTTTCCGCAATGTTTGGATCTTGTTGCAGGTTTTGACATAGTCTTCAACACATCACAATACTTCTCACTGTTCACAGTTTTACCTCTTGGGATGAAATGAATGGCTACCACACCTTGCTTGTCCCAGAATAGTGTTAGCATAATCTTACCAGCTGATGGATGATATTTAAATTTCTTATTCTTGTGATGATGGGTGTATCCAAATCATGCTCATGACCTTACTTTCTGGTTCATGATGACACACCCACATTTCATCTACAGTAACAATTTGCTATAGAAATCCATCTCCATCACAACGATATCAGGTCAGATGCTTATGAGAGATGTCCATCCTTTGCATCTCGTGCTGTGCTGACAATTCTTTTGGTACCTAGCTTGCACACACTTTCTGAAAATGACTGACATGAAAAGTATCGGCAATTTCGTACACTGTGACACATCTGTTTTCCGTCACCACCATACCTTCAAGACTTCGAAATTGTCTTCAGTTGTTAACGTTAATGGCCTGCCCAATCTTTCCTCGTTACGTAGAGAAATTCTTCACCATTTGAAGCTCTCTGTCCATTTTTAGATCTTGCTTCATGATAAACAACTGTCACTGTAATGTGCTTGCATTCAACGAATAATTTCCACAGGTTTAACACCTTCTGCAGATAAAAATCAAATCACTGCCTGTCATTTCCGTCTTGGAGCAGATTACCAATGGAACTGCCATGTTTCCCAGTCTGCTGCAATACAATGAGTAGTGTGGGAATAAGAGTGACACATTGTATAGAGCTCTTGCTAACAATTATACTTCAGCCATGGATAATAGTGTTATCAAGCCGTACAGCAAGAAATTGCAAAAAGTCCCTTCACTTTTAGACTTCCACTTGTACAATTCCCATACCTATTTAGCAGTTGCAAAGCATTGCCAGGTTCACTACCTTCTAATATATTTGTAAAATTATGACTATAATATTTTATCTATGCTTAGTCAGCCTACAAAAATCCTCCCCCAACCATTATGTCTTTCTTTTTTCTCCCTAAATGTTACATCTGTGGTTCCAGAGTTAGAGCTGAAAAGTCAGTGTACACAGTGAGTTGGACTGTCAGTGCTGACTAAGAGGATAAGTTTCAAGACACACATCCAAAGGTTCAGGGCTGAATGTATGAGAGGTTCTAGGATGGTTTTCTATCACTAACCACATCTTTAACCTCTGGTAGTTATTTACATATACGGAAGTGCCACACTTTCATGTTGTTTGAAGACCACAGTAAACTGCAAGTTCTCTTATGACTGGCTAGGTAAGTCAATTCGAAGGTCAGAGGCAACAAGGATGTGCTGCACCCAATAGGACCGTGTGCAGTTAAGCTCTATAGTGTTCTAAGCAAACATCAGATTAGGACTGTTTTATTTATCTTCAGAAGTATTCACTCATCTTCAGCCCAGACAATAGTCATAAAGCAGTAAATCTTAAATATTGACTCATCAGTTGTGGTGGTTCCACCTGCTTTTAATTATTCATTTGTTGTCCTCCGTGTCGACGTACTGCATTGCTACAATGGCTAAAAAATGGGGTTTGTGGGTTCCGACACTGACTACCTTAAATGATGTAGCTGACAGATGCACAGTTAGGTTTTTCGGTACTTTAATTTTCACTTTGCACAACCCCAAAATATTACACAGTTATATGTGTAAGGCCAGTGCGCTATTGTTTAAACGTTCCATAAGCCTCATTAATAGTTTGCAGGTGAAACTCCACATACTGCTACAATAGTTTCTTGTTGAACATCTATGAGCAGTAAAACGTAACCACAAAGTCCACAGTTCTTGAAGAATAAACAGGTGTGTATGGAGCAGCCACTGCCTTGGTTTTTACACAGGGCCTAATAGTTCAATACTTATTTCACAGATAATTTGAAGCATTGTTGTTGTTATAACCAGCACAGGTTACTTGTCTGAAACTCGGCCATGGACTGACTGTCCCGTGACCAAAAATCGAGCTCTTATATATCATCACAAGAATAGGTGCTGAAACTACACATTGTTTAAAGTTAAATTTAAAGAAATTACTATTAAAACTTAACTCATTAAACTAACTGCATACATCGAAAAATTGCGTCTTTTCATGTTTTTGAATAGAGCTAAATAGATACTTTAAGATTACCAGTACTTCATCTTCCAAATGTTTACGATTATTACAGAATTTATACTTGTGTATACATCAACGATAGAATTTAAGTTACAAAACAATCACTGATTTCACTCTGTAACAAAAGATACTAACTAGGAATACTCAAAATAAACTGGTGTTATATTCTTTAAAACTGAGGGCCTTCCTTTTCAAAATGCAGGTTATATTCATGTATACTATTGTTAAATATTTAAAAGTAACAAAATGAATTTAAAGGAGACAGATGACAAAACAAGAGGGGAATTAAAATTATCCCAGCTTGCATCATCCCCTCTTGCAAAATAGCAAAACTCAAGATGTGCAGTAGCATAGATTTACTAATCATTACTTTATGAAAAAAGAGTAGAGTCACCATCACATAAATTAATTACTATCAAATCAAAATAAAGGGGGTGGAAGCTGTACCAATTCATTTCCCCACTTCTCTACTCAACTCTGAGCACTACTCTCATTCAAACAGAAAATTAAATCCTCACAAAAACACAAAATGTTACCAAATAGTTCACCTTTCACAATATTCACATCACTTTATCACTACAGTTATCAGTAGAATTACTTTTCTTCATCCCATTTCTTCAAGCTCATACTTTCTCAGAACACAAACAGAAGTTTTCAGATAATGTGTAGATCTGATGATGCAGCATTATATTTCTTGTACCTCACTAAAATATTACTCTTTCTGTTAAACTCTCAATCCAGCTGCAGTGTCGTGAATTGCACAATATAAACAGTACCTGATGTTGCCTAGTTCAAAAATAGATCATCATTACAGTTACATCATGTTTGTTTGTACACATTTACCTTTTTCATTAATCACATCTGTCAGCTCCAGTATTACACTTATGTTTCTTACCTTGTTAGCTAGTGGAGTGCATTCTCAAAAAATATCCCTACTGCAGATACAGGCTCCCTAATCATTAAGACCCTAATATTATTCATTATTTTATCATCCCATTATTGTTTCATTATTTATTAAACAAACACATGCTCTGCTTATCTGATGCACAATTGAATCTACTGAAAAACACTCCACAGTAACAGATCCTTATGCAAAGGCAAACTGAACTCTCATTACCGACCTGACAAAATTATCACTTAGAAAAACTAATATTTGTTTGACATTCTAGCCTGAAGGGTGATATACATACAAACCTTATTGGTTCAGGCAACTGTGTTTAAATTTGTAATTCCTTAATGGTAGAAAAGGCTGTACTATGACACAGATAGATGGTTATCTTCATACACTCATTGCACTGAACACAAACACTTGTATTAAATCACAATAAATATTAAGATCTCATATTTAAGATGGTTTTTACTGCATATTGATTCTGCTGCTGCACCCATGAGCTGATTACTTCAGATGTTAATTATTCTTCATATATGCTGACACCTTTAATTTTCAGTTTACCTTACCTCTTTGATTTACAGAAATTCTTTAATCATGGTACCACTGTATTTTCTTCCATCATCTTATGATTGTGTTTCTTATAACTAACATAACATAATATACAAACATGATGAGACTTACCAATCCTCCCACCACCACCTACTCCAGTTCTGTAACCCAGAAGGTGTACACGATCAAAGGCAGAGCCACGTGTGAAAGCACCCACGTGATTTATCAACTGACCTGCCTACACTGTGAAGCTTTCTATGTGGGAATGACCAGCAACAAACTGTCCATTCGCATGAATGGACACAGGCAGACAGTGTTTGTTGGTAATGAGGATCACCCTGTGGCTAAACATGCCTTGGTGCACGGCCAGAACATCTTGGCACAGTGTTACACCGTCCGGGTTATCTGGATACTTCCCACTAACACCAACCTGTCAGAACTCCGGAGATGGGAACTTGCCCTTCAGTATATCCTCTCTTCTCGTTATCCGCCAGGCCTCAACCTCCGCTAATTTCAAGTTGCCACCACTCATACCTCACCTGTCTTTCAACAACATCTTTGCCTCTTTACTTCCGCCTCGACTGACATCTCTACCCAAACTCTTTGCCTTTACAAATGTCTGCTTGTGTCTGTGTATGTGCGGATGGATATATGTGTGTGTGTGTGTGTGTGTGTGTGTGTGTGTGTGTGTGTGCGCAAGTGTATACCTGTCCTTTTTTCCCCCTAAGGTTAGTCTTTCCGCTCCCGGGATTGGAATGACTCCTTACCCTCTCCCTTAAAACCCACATCCTTTCGTCTTTCCCTCTCCTTCCCTCTTTCCTGATGAAGCAACCGTTTGTTGCAAAAGCTTGAATTTTGTGTGTATGTTTGTGTTTGTTTGTGTGTCTATCGACCTGCCAGCACTTTTGTTTGGTAAGTCTCATCATCTTTGTTTTTAGATATATTTTTCCCACGTGGAATGTTTCCCTCTATTATATAACATAATCTACATATACACACATAATACCAGAGAAACTTTTTCTTCAATATTTCAATATTAAGTATCCTACTGTACAAAATTACTTGAAAGTAGAAGATAAAATGGTTCTGATTTACTTATGAACTACAGATAGGGTATGGGAAGACTTTGACTGCTTCAAGAAACATGAAAAATGATACATGACAGCTGGGGTAAGCATCTCGCCACATAATGAATCCAACACAGAATGTTGAACCCCTGCTTGCTTCATAGGTCTTATGTCTGGTTCAATGCACACCCCGTTCTCTAAACAAAATCAGTTCTACCCAAGCTCAGAAACTTTTCAAACTGTTGTGGATCAATACTCAAATATCTAATTGGTGATACATAGGTTTTCAGGTCAATGATATTCTTTAACCCAAAAGTCCTGTTAGTCTTTGTACAGGCCAATTCATAAGAGTTGTAATCGGCAAGGTGTACCACTCTGAAAGGACCATGATACATATGCAAAAATTTCTTTATCTCATGCTTTACTTTGCTAGATTTTTTTTTTTTTTGTTTTTACAGACACACGGTCACCTGTTTTGAAACTAGCCAGTTTCACTCCTTTCTCATGCCTTCTCTTCCTTCCTCCCACTTTCTTTTTCGTTATCTCTTTAGTCAATCTGATCTTTTCATCTTTTGCTACTTCACTTACCTGACAGAAATCCACTTCTTCTCTAATGATGTTACTGGATCTCTCATTGAACATAAGCTCGCATGGGGCATATCCTGTTGATTTGTTCCATAAGTTGTTAATAATATTTTCGGAATGTTGAATTTCACTCACCCAAGCAGTGGGTTTCTTACTACAATAAGTCCTACACAGTCTATTAATCTCCTTCATAACCCTTTCACTCATGTTACATTGTGGAAAATATGTAGAAATCTGTATTCGTTTTATTTTGTGTATTGCCATACAATCTTCAAACCTCTCTGAAACAAACTGTGGACCATTGTCAGACAAAAGTGATTCTGGTACTCCTACATTGCAAAAGTAATCTGATATCAACTTCTCAATTATAGTACTAGTATTTGCCTTCTTAATTGGATACAATTTTACATATTTTGAGAATGTGTCTAAGACAAAGAAAATATATTTACAACCTCCTGTAGATGCAGGCAGTGGTCCTGGAAGGTCAACTACTGTAACCTCTTTAGGTTCACTAGGAAGGATAGAATGCATTAAGCCTTTTGTTTGCACATCAGTTGTCTTTACTCTCTGACATTTATCACACCTTACTAGTCTCTGCTTAACCCTTCTCCACAAGTTGTTAAATATTACTGTCTCCTGCACTTAGCTACTATTTTCCTGGTACCATAATGTCCATAACTTTCATGCAAGTAGACAATAAACTTATCAATATGTTGGTCGAGAAAGCATAACTTCCAGTCCTGGTCACTCAAATTTTTCCTCCTAAACAACAAACCTTTATGTATCATATAGTACTGTTTCACCTTTGGCATGTTGTCTGAATTGTAATACTGCTAAACCAACCTTAAATTTGGATCCTAATTCTGCTCCCTTCTTATTTGCTTCCAAATCCTCCTCATAAGCTTCTCATCCTTCACCCCCTGCAAATAAAACAACCTTACTTGTTCTTCACAGTTTTCACTACTGTCAGTACCCTGCTTCCTGGCTGGCAATCCTAGGTAGTGCATCAGCCACAATATGGTCTTTTCCTTTTACATACCTTACCTGCAAACCAAATTGTTGCAAATACAAAGCCCACCTAATTAACCTGGTGTGTTTCAGCCTGCACTTCTGAAGGTAACTCAAAGCCTTATGATCTTTATACACTATGGTCTTATGTCCAAGCAAATAGTACTCAAACTTTTGAAACCCAAAAATAATTGCCAAAGCCTCTGATTCTGAAATGTAATAGTTCTTTTCACGTGGCTATAATGTCCTACTAGCAAAATCAATAGTTTTATGTTCAACCCCTATCTCATTATGTACTTACTGGAAAATTTCTACCCCCAAACCACAAAAACTTGCATCAGTACTCATACAGAAAGGCAGTGAAAAATTTGGCTGTCCTAACATCTTTCTATTTACCAATTCTTTTTTCAAACTCTGGAATGCCTCTCACACTCCTCTGTCCAATTCCACACCACGTTCTCTTTCAACAAATTACCAAGGCAAGGATGGTTAAATGACTGATCTGATACAAACTTTCGGTAGAAGCCAAACAGGGTGGGAAACCCACAATAGCAGCAAGCTTTTCTGGATCAGACAATCTACCTTCCTCGTTAATCCTGTGACCCAAAAACGAAATTTCCTTCTTCATAAATGCAGATTTACTTAATTTTAGTTTCATACCTCCTCTATACATAGCTCTCAGTACTTTGTTCAGAATCTCACAGTGCTTGAACCATTCTGCACTCGCTACTGGGATATCATCTACATAGACCGTTATTTCATTGGTTAATATCTCACCTAGCACCCTATCAATAGCTCTGATAAACACACACAGAGACAAGCTCAGACCAAATGGCAGCACACGGTATTGGTAACACTTACCTTCATGTAAAAATGCTGTAAATGGCCTAGATTCCAAGGCCAGATTGATATTTCAATAGCCACAAATCACATCAAAAGAAGTCATAACTTTTTATCAATGGAACGTTTGCCAAATGTCATCTATGTCAGAGGGTCTGTCACTCTTTCCTATTACAATTTCATTTCACTTCCTGGCATCTAGAACCAACCTGACACCACCATTCTTCTTTCTTACAACCACAAGTGGATTATTATACCTGCTGTTTGACCTTTCAGTTATCCCCAGTAAGACCATCTTTTGAATTTCTTTCCTCACCGCTTCTTTTTTTGAGAATGGAATAATATAAGGTTTTTTGAAAAATGGTTCATGATCCTTAAACTTTAATCTGCATTCAAAATCTTTTACCAAACCAGGCCTGTCTGAAAATGCCACACAGTTGCTCAGGAGAATACCTTTTAATTCCTCCCTTTGACTTTTTGTAATACCTTTAATATCCTCAACTCTCTTTATTATCTCCAATGTTACTCTCTCCTCCTCTTCTTCCTCAGTAACCTGCTCCGCGGTCGAAACTCTTAATGGCAAATCTAATTCAGTGTCCACACACATGTCCATATCTTCCAAAAGTGATACTTCATACATAATTCCATTGTGCTTAAAACTAAACTAGCAAAATCAATATTTACACACCATTTGCACAAGAAATTAGTCCAAAATATTACATCAATGCTAAGATTTTGAAGTTCGAAGAAATTGCACTCCAGCAACTGCCCTGACAATTCCACAGTTAATAGTACCTCTTGTTTCACACTTTTTGAGAGCTTACCAGTAGCACCAATAATTTTCATTCCAGAAACAGGTATTACTACTATACCCTCTGTGTTCTTAATAGATTCAAAAAATGCCTGTGAAATACCATTCAAATCACTACCACTGTTCAATAAACACTTAACATGTATACCTTGTACACTTGCTGTTATTACAGAGTGCCACACTTCCTTTTTATGTACCGTGTGATCTTATTCATACAACAGCTTCTCATTAATCCTTTCCCTGGAAAAACTATCATCTTGCTTACCAAATTAATTATCAGACACAGTCAAATCAAAGATAGCCTGGTCTTCTTCCTCATTACGACTTTCAAACTCTAACTCTTCTTTAGGGCTAATATTATCCTCCTCTATTCTTTCTTTACTTACCACCTGGCCATCATTGTCAATTATAAATTCAAGTACCTTGTCCTCATCAATACTGAATTCGTCACTGCTGTCATCATTACAACTACTGTCATTTTCACTATCCTCAAACATTTGGCTAATTAGTTGATCCTTGTTTCCAGTATTAGACCACAAAGCAAACCACCTGACTTCCTCATCTTTTCGTAAAAATTTAAAATCCATTTCGACACTTTGGAAATCCTGAGCAACATTAACCCACTCTGTTTCATCACTTAATTTTATTATAGTAAGTTCCTCCTCACCTTGTATGGGATAAACATTGCTACCCACACCATCATTCAACATGTCACTATAATTAGAAATTACACTCATCTTACTACTATTATCTGCATTACCCTTACCTGTGGTTACAGCACATTTATATACACCTGGCTCTTAATCACTACCTGCTCAAGTGCGAACCAAAACTGGAGCATAATCTAGTTTACATTGTACGGTCCAGAATAAAGTCATCTCCTCCATTTCTTTCACTTGAATTTCTCCTATCATTTCCGTGCTCATTCTGGCTATCCTCCACCCAACCATTCCTTGAATTTCTACTATAATTAGTCCTGTTCATCTTGTTTACCTGACATTCTCTCCCTGATTGATTATTGCCATCAAAATTCCTCCTACAATCTTCCACTGAGGGCTTCACCCTCTCCACTTTATAAAAATACTTTAAGAAATCACTAATATTACCCCTAAGTGCAGGCACAAGCAATTCTCTAACTTTCTGAGGGAACTTAGTTTCTAAACCCATAATTATTGATTCACTGACTAGCTCTTTGTCCAAATATTTCAGTTTGTTTATCCAAAGCTGACAGAAACCTTTCACTGTACCCTTCCTAGAGCCAAATCTCTCTCCTCTCCTAAAGTCACTCAAAATTCTCTGCTGCTTCTCTTTGGACCAATATTCATCTATAAATGCTTTCTCAAAGCTTTGCCACGAAGTACAGCTCTCAGCTACTTGAGCTGCCCATCCATAAGCATCTCCCCTTCAAAAAACCTCTCACAAATGACTTTTTCTCTTTGTCATTCCTTGATTCAGGCAAATCATTAAATTCTCTAATGAAATCCAGTGGATGCACTTCCCCATATGGTTCAAAATTATTAAATTTCTTACAACTGACAAATGAATTGTTTAGCACACTACATGTTTTATGCTTTAGATTTTGTACTTCTTCCATCTTTTTCTCTATTTCAGCCAATTTTGAATCAACAGTTATATTTACTTTTACCAGTTTTTCCTCTACCTCTACAGCACACTTGGTTTCTACCTCTGTTTCAAAATCATTTTTAATCTGATCTATTTGGTTCTCAAGTTTAACCCTGTTTTCAGCACAAAATTTCCTGGCAGCTTTGACTTCATCTTTACACTGTTTTTCAGAAGCCGCCACCTTCCTACTACAGTCATCACAAAGCTTTTTTCCCTCTTTTACACATTTACCAATCATCAATGTTAATTTTTTTCAGTACTCTGCTCGACTTTCTTTGTCTTTTCATCACAGTCCTTAGCTACTGCCTCAATTCTGTTATTTAATTTTGAAATATTAGACTTGACTACCTGAATCTCTTTTTTTTTTTAATTTCTTTCTTCAGTTCATCCTTTAAGCTAACCATGTCAGTTCTAATGCTATCAGTTTTGTTTTACATCCTGCTAATGTCTTTTTTCATTCTACTAATGTTATTATCCATCCTACTAATGTCTTCTTTCACACTTCTTTCCATCCTACTCATATTACTTTCCATCCTATTCATTATATTACTTTCCATATTACTCATAATTTGCTGTAACATTGTTGCAAAATTTTCATCTGGCGTACACTTTTTCCCTTGTTGACTTTCACTACTGGATCCCTCTTCCTTAACCTGAATGACCTCATCCACTTCAGTACAATTTTTAATCCATTTCGCTCTTTAAAATATTGTATTACACAGTTATGTGTGTGTGGACAGTTCACTATTGTTTAAACTTTCCATAAGCCTCATTAACAGTTTGCAGGTGAAACTCCACATACTGCTACATTAGTTTCTTGTTGATCATCTACCAGCAGTAAAACCTAACCACAAAGTCCACAGTTCTTGAAGAATAAACAGGTACATATGGATCAGTCACTGTCATTGGTTTTTATACGTGGCCTAATTGTTTAACACTTATTTCACAGTTAATTTGAAACATTGTTGTTGTTCTAACCATCACAGGCTACTCGTCTGAAACTCGGCCATGGACTGACTGTCTCATGACCAAAAATCAGGCACTTACATATCATCACAATAATAGATGCTGAAACTACACATTGTTTAAAGTTAAATTTACATAAATTACAATTAAAACTTAACTCATTAAATTAACTGAATACATCAAAAACTTGTGTCTTTTTAACACTTTCTTCTACTATGAGGTTTAGGCCGAAAATTAAATCATGAAACTAACAAATATAGTTACACAAACAATACTTTTGACAAAACTGTTAATTACTTTGGAATTAATTCAGGGTTGATTTTGCTAATATGTTTTTGAATAGAGCTAAATAGATACTTTAAGATTACTAGTACTTCGTTTTCCAAATGTTTACAATTATTACAGAATTTATACTTGTTTATATGTCAACAATAGAATTTAAATTATGAAACAATCACTGACTTCTCCCTATAACAGCAGTACTAACTAGGAAATGTCAAAATAAATTAGAAAAATCAATTACATACATAAAACTAAGCACAAAATTAGATCTGGTGTTATATTCTGTAAAACTGAGGGCCAACCTATCTCCTTTATGAAAATGCAGATTATATTCATGTATGCTAGTGGTAAATAGTTAAAAGTAACGAAATGAATTTAAAGGAGGCAGATGGCAAAACAAGAGGGGAATTAAAATTATCCCAGCTTGCTTTGTCACACAGGTTTGATACAAGTCTTCTTCCATCTTATGCTTATTATTCTAAGTTATGCAAAGATCATCTTTTTCCCACATATCTTTTGTGAATGGAATGAGAAGGGGGCGAATTGTTCGTGATAAATAGAGTATCCTCCACCACACACCTATAATGACTTGTGCATTAAAATTGTCACTGTAAACTTGGAAGCAGCATATGAAGTCTTGAAGACAGTGTAACACTACGCTATGGAGTTAGGAACTCTTCAAAGAGAATGTTTGGTGTGACATTATCTTTCCATTTAGGATTAGTGTAATAATTATGACAGTAGTGAGCTTTAATTACAAACACTTTTTGGTTGTACATATTTCTTGTTCATGTGTTATCTTATGTTACAGATTTTAACTGGTAACGATTCTGGATGGAAGCTGGTTACTCTAGATGAAAATAAACATGGAGGATCAGCTCCTCAGTTCTGCCATGTAATTCTACGATCAGCCTCCTTCCGTTTGCTTGTAATGGCTATAATCCTAGCAAATGGTGTTGTCACAGCCACAATGCATTTTAAACATGATGAAAGACCACGCCATGTTTTCTATGAAAAGTATTACTACATCGAAGTAAGTGTTATTAGATGTTTTTTGCGAGCTAACATCTGTTGTTAAAAATGTCCAAAAAGCACTGATTTTAAATCACAAAGACATGGCTCATGTACTAAGTTGTCATCATATATTGCAGTTCAATAATGGTTCAGTGAAATATGATATTTGTTACACTTTCTTCTATTCCAGTGCTTGCAGAATAAATTATTAGAATGACCTACCTTCTTGCAATAACATGGTTTTTGTTGTATAAAACCATGAATATGTAGATACTCTACACTCTCTATATGAAAATCTTCAGCAAGGTAGCTAATCAGAGTCCTTGAATTGAAAGAAAATGAAATTCATTGACCATTGTTGAATACTTTCGATTCACTACCAACTGCAGCTATTTTCTAACATACGAGTTAGTGCAAATAATATGTCAATAAATAAGATGATATCAAATCCAATTACACATAAGTCTAGTGTAGAGAAGCAACTTAAAGATTTGAAAACAAATAAATCATCAGGTCCGGATGGAATCCCAGTTTGATTTTACAAAGAGCACTCTACGGCATTGGCTCCTTACCTAGCTTGCATTTATTGTGAATCTCCCGCCCAGCACAAAGTCCCAAGTGACTGGAGAAAAGCCCAGGTGGCACCATTATATAAGAAAGGTAAAAGAATGGACTTGCAGAATTACAGACCAATATCCCTAACTTCTATTTGCTGCAGCATCCTTGAACACATTCTCAGTCTGAATATAATAAACTTTCCTGAGGCTAAGCAGCTTATGTCCATGAATCAGCATGGCTTTAGAAAGCATCGCTCTTGTGAAACTCAGCTTGCCGTTTTCTCATGATATACTGAGAACTATGGATGAAGGGCAACAGGCAGATTCAGTATTTCTAGATTTCTGGAAAGCATTTGACACAGTGCCCCATTCCAGGCTGTTAATGAAGGTATGAGCATATGGAATAAGTTCACAGATATGTGTGGCTTGAAGACTTCCCAAGTAATAGGAGTGCCCCAGGGAAGTGTGATAAGACCACTGTTGTTCTCTATATACATAAATGATTTGGCAGACAGAATATGCAGCAATCTGCGGTTGTTTGCTGATGATGCCATTTTGTATGATAGCGTATCGAAGTTGAGTTACTATATGAAGATACAAGATGACTTAGACAAAATTTCCAGTTGGTGTGATGAATGGCAGCTAGCCCTAAATGTGGAAAAATGTAAGTTAATGCTGATACATAGGAAGAACAAACCTGTAATGTTTGGATACAGTATTACTAGTGTCCAGCTTGACACAGTCAAGTTGTTTAAATATCTGGGCATAACAGTGTAAAGCGATATAAGGTGGAAAGAGAAACTATAAATTGAGGCAGGGAAAGCAAATGGCCAACTTCAGTTTATTGGGAGAATTTTAGGAAAGAGAGGTTCACTTGTAAAGGAGACCACATATAGGACACTGGTGCGACCTATTCTTGAGTACTGCTTGAGTGTTTGGGGTCCGTACCAGGTCAGATTTAAGGAAGATATCAAAGCAGTTCAGAGGAATGCTGCTAGATTTGTTACCAGTAGGTTTGAACAAAACGTGTGTGTTAGGGAGATGCTTCGGTAACTCGAACGAGAAGCCCTGGAGGGAAGGCAGCTTTCTTTCTGGGAAACACTGTTAAGAAAATTTAGAGAACTGCCATTTGAAGCTGGCTGCCAAATAATTCTACTCCGACCAACATACATCACGTGTAAGGATCACGAAGATAAGATATGATAAATTAGGGATTATATGGCGTCATACAGATCATTGTTTTTCCTTCGCTCTATTTGCGAGTGGAACAGGAGGGGAAATGATAAGTAGTAGTACAGAGTACCCTCCACCATGCACCTTACGGTGGCTCGCAAAGTATCTGAGTAGATGTAGATAACATTTCAGCTATCATTAACAATGAATGTTGCATTTACTTTCATAGATACAGATGTTGAAATGCAGTGTTGTTTGCTATTTAAAATTGATAGTGACCACAAAATGGTTAACATTGTTGATGTCAACCAGTTTTCATTGATTCAGCTATACCCAATTGCCACTGCGCTGAGAGTCTTCTTCAAGGGTGCTAATAGCAAATGTGGTAGCACATAAAGAAAGTTTATAACAACTGGATTTATTGATGCATTGCACAGTCCTGAAACTCTTTCTTCAAACTGGAATCTTTGGAATATGATCGTTTGGATGGCAGTTGTTCCACAGCTGAAACTTCATCACCTGACCTATCCTTGTTTGCAACTACATGTTTTGTTCAAGCTGTAATTTTGTAGAAGCAAGGCATACGGCAGGCTATAGGACTACTAGCTGATCACTGCAATAATGCAATTTATTTTCATTTGTTATCTGTTATCATCAGTCAGCCTTAATTGTTTTGTTTTCTTTACAGGTTGCTTTTACATTGTTTCTTGACTTGGAAACACTGTTTAAGATTTGGTGTCTTGGTTTGCGTGGATATTACAAACATTCCATTCATAAATTTGAGCTCCTACTTGCCATTGGAACAACTCTTCATGTAATTCCAGCCCTCTATCTTTCGGGTCTTACATACTTCCAGGTATGTTGTTTTTTACTGAGTTTTATTATTTTATGTGCATGGTTAAGAGTTTATGAAGCAAATTATCTGTAACGTGTTGACAGTTCTAGGAACACGAGAATATCCATGTAAAGTTTTTTTTATCTAAGATCTGTACAATCCACATTTTGCTGAATAAGAATGTTTTTGCAGTTGCTGAAGTTAATTTCATGCAAGACCAGACTCTTGGCTCCTACTGAACAATATCTTGCATAACACTATGGTTCAAGTCAATTGATGATGAAATATTAGTGAATGTTAATAGGTTAAATGCTGGATTAGTTCAAAATTCGATTCCAGCATTTCTCTCTTATGGTATACACTATCTGGTCAAAAGCATTATTAGTGGACAATAATATGGGGTGAATCCATCCTTCGTATTTATGATGCTCTGAACTTTACTGGGGATATTTCCAGTCATGTGTTGAATGTAGAATGAAGGCTTTCACGACCGGTTGACATGGCTGTTGATATACTTTCCGGGATGTGAGGTCGTGGTCCAAGAACTTTTCTGCTCCTTACATCACTGCTCATCACGTGTCACCTGAACCACGCCCCCCTTTCTCACAATATATAAGTCGCTCTCAGACACCCGACCAGTCAGTCGGCAAGACTCAGTGGAGCAGCGCCTCTGAGGAAGTCCAGCGCAGTCCTGGACGAAACGTAAGGAGCAGAAAAGTTCTTGGACCACGACCTCACATCCCAGAAAGTATATCAACAGCCATGTGTTGAATGTCTGTGGTGGAATGGGAGCCCATTCTTCCTCAAGAACTGAATTCAGAGAAGGTAGTGATGATGGACACAGGTCTGGCATGAAGCCAGTGTTATAACTCATCCCAAAGGCATTCCATTGGCTTCAGGTCAAGATTCCAGGCAGACCAGTCCATTTCAGGAAAGTTACTATCCACAAATCAATGCAGGTACATGCAATCCTTTTTTGACCATTTTATAGTTTTTCTGTATACTGGGTAATAACTCTAATATTGGTCTGCCCGATCCACTATTTTCATGAATTTGTTGTATCCTAATACACTTTCAGGTTTTTTTATTGTGTAATTGGTTTTTCTGTATTTTCTTTGAGTGTCAGTAAAAGTGACATTATGTATTGTAGAGATCATTCATATCGTTTTAATTTTCAGAGCTCTCCATACCTGTGCGAGTACTTCACCTTTCCGTTGATGACAAGCTTCAAACACATTGACTTTTGCGCAATTTAATTTTTCCAGAAATTCTCTATTTTGCGTATCATTCCACAAACTCAAATTCTCTTTTCAAGTAACTGCTCTGCAAGTTCTACATTGTTATAATAATTATCCATGTAGAGGTGATGCCACTTTCCATAAGAAGGTGTCAATAGTTCCATTACTGTTTATGCTAAAGACTGCCCAGCACTGGAATTTATTCTGAATGAGGAAATGTATCCTGTACTCGAATCACACAGGAATCAAATGAGTATGCCATGTTTGGTAACTTTCGACAGATTGTAAACTTTACAATTTAACCGTTCATGCCACAGTATCATTCCTTCATCAATTGAGCTGTTTTGTCTTAGATTAAAAGTTTCTTTAAAGTTTTTGGAAAAATAATCAGTTACGAATTGCACTTTGAAAAGCCAGTCGGCATTATCTGGTTTATTGTTGTTGTCAGAAAAATGTAAAAATGATAATATTTGTCGGAATCAGTTGCGAGACATCATTTTGCGATATATTGATGTGTCTATCAACAGATTTGCTGACCAATAATCATCCATCCTTGCTTTTTTTACAATTTCCGTAAGTATAGCAAGCCCAAACCATTTTTCTGAGTTCGGGTTCCCTAACGTCAACAGATTTGGCATTTTTTTAATCCAGTTTCCTTCTCTTGCAATTTTGGGTGTAGTACTTGTTGGTGTCATTGCTAATATATTCAAATAGATCATTCCCAATATAGAATTATATATTGGGAATGATCTATTTGAATATATTATTGTATATCTAAAAACAAAGATGATGAGACTTACCAATCAAAAGCGCTGGCAGGTCGATAGACACACAAACAAACACAAACATATACACAAAATTCAAGCTTTCGCAACGAACGGTTGCTTCGTCAGGAAGGAGGGAAGGAGAGGGAAAGACGAAAGGATGTGGGTTTTAAGGGAGAGGGTAAGGAGTCATTCCAATCCCGGGAGCGGAAAGACTTACCTTGGGGAAAAAAGGACAGGTATACACTCG
This sequence comes from Schistocerca cancellata, assembly GCF_023864275.1. Taxonomy (NCBI): domain Eukaryota; kingdom Metazoa; phylum Arthropoda; class Insecta; order Orthoptera; family Acrididae; genus Schistocerca; species Schistocerca cancellata. The sequence continues at coordinate 1,011,766,465 of NC_064626.1, forward strand.
CGCACACACACACACATATCCATCTGCACATACACAGACACAAGCAGACTGGTAAATGTCAGACATTTACCAGTCTGCTTGTGTCTGTGTATGTGCAGATGGATATGTGTGTGTGTGTGTGTGTGTGTGTGTGTGTGTGTGTGTGCGCGCGCGAGTGTATACCTGTCCTGGTAAATGTCAGACATTTACCAGTCTGCTTGTGTCTGTGTATGTGCAGATGGATATGTGTGTGTGTGCGAGTGTATACCTGTCCTTTTTTCCCCCAAGGTAAGTCTTTCCGCTCCTGGGATTCGAATGACTCCTTACCCTCTCCCTTAAAACCCACATCCTTTCATCTTTCCCTCTCCTTTCCTCTTTCCTGACGAAGCAACCATTTGTTGCGAAAGCTTGAATTTTGTGTGTATGTTTGTGTTTGTGTGTCTATCGACCTGCCAGCGCTTTTGATTGGTAAGTCTCATCATCTTTGTTTTTAGATATATTTTTCCCACGTGGAATGTTTCCCTCTATTATATTCATATCATTAATTTGAATATATTATTGAATATATATATGATATCCTTGACACTCTGTGTATCTTTGGGAAATATGTTTGAACCCAGAGATCCTCCAAATTTATTTTTAGTCCTCGGTAAACCAAAGTCTGACCAGTGCACACTGTTTTCTTCATCTGATTCATCCAAATCAGTTGGCAACTGTAGCATTTGCTGAATTCTTCTTGGACATATTTCACTATTTTCCGACAATTCAGCTTCATTTTCATTTTTTTGATATCCAGTGTCTTGTTCCCAATCAGCCAAGTCGTCCGGAACCTCAGACAAGACGTCCACGCATTCATTGTAAATAATCGTATTGTCTCTTTTCTCTACCATGATTAAAGGGCACAAGTACTTATAAAAACAAAAAACTGGTTGGCGTGCATAACTTATTGTCACCTAAACAAAACACCAGCAGAATGCAAAAGATACTTAAGTGCTGTCGTCGGCCACTACGCAGTACTATGCTCACACCACCATTGAGGTGTCGCCAGCCGTTGACCGCTATTTCACACACAGCATCGCTGTGGTGTCGCCGGCCACTGAGCGATACTATGTATGCGACACCACTGTGGTCAGCCACTGATCGCTATTTTGCGCACAACACCACTGTGCTGTCGCCGGCCGTTGACTGCTATTTCGTGCACTGCACCACTTTGGTGTCACCGGATGGCGTAGTGTTAATAGCCAACACTTGAAACACAAACTTTATTTATCATATCCAGGCATTGTAGCAGACTACTCACTAACATATGTAACACATCTTTGGAGAACAGCAAACAAACTTAAAACGTAACATAATAGACTTTAAAAATCATGGAAACTGGCTGTTTTGGAAATGCCTTAGATCTTAGAGTGGCAGTCCTTTCAGTGTTGTTTCCAGTAGTTAAATAGTACAATCCATTCTCAGTCACAAATAATGGCAGAATATTAACACCAATTTGACTTGTGCAGTAAGAGCTGTATCATAAACTTTACCAGTTAAATGACTCCCTTTATTGTCCATTATCAACCCTCAGTATCTCTGTAGCATCACAGAAGGATTGAAGTAAATGTGAGATGAGTTCAACAATGCTAAATATATCAAGTCTGCAGGCAAAAAAGCTTGAGTTTGTTGAAATCAAGACAAAATGCTTGAAGGTAGAACACACTGTCGTCAAAAAACTTGATAACTCTTGGTTTGGTGATAGGACTTCTAAACATACAGAAAACCAGGTCTAATCTCAGAACTGGTTAAACAACCACATAATTTATATGTGGGCGTTCCCACATGCAGGGATTGCAGGTTGAAAGGCAACAACCAAATTGTGGCCAAAGCCCACTACACCATCCATTTAAAAGCTTACAGTGCAACATAATTTGTGGGATTTAAGTAGCTGTTTCATCACTTTTGCCATTCAGAGTCCTCTTGTGATAGTCAATAATTTCTACAGGTTACTGCTTTAAACTCTTTTCTTTCTCCTTTCTCAGTTGCTCATTCAACTACATTATTTCTTTCAGTCATTGTAGTAGAATACACAGAATACCAGTAACTCCCCCCTCCCAACGCCACCACAGATTCTGTAAAGTTGAATTCCGACATATAAAATGTCAAACTTCCTCAATTACGTGTTGTACAGTGATATACTTTTGCCAGTACATTCAGTGCTATACGAGGATACTGCTTCCAAAATGAACTGCAAAAAAATTAATAGTATAGAAGTAATAAATTAAAATTTCATACCTGATGCTGAAGTTTTACTGCATGAACAGCAGAAATAATAAGTGATAAACTCTTTTTCCTGTCATTATTCTGTGGGAGCATCAGCGAAAAAAGTTTTGAAAAAGTTCTTGAATTTTCCTGTTTTACTTCACAGTATTTGTAGGGACTATACAGGGGAAAGAAACTTGAATACAATATTACAAAAAATGAAGTAAATGAATGTCAGATGACAGATATGATACTTCAAGAAGAACCTGACAGAGCTCAGAAAGACTTACATCAAAACAAGTTACAAGAGTAGATGACATTCCCTCAGAATTATTAAGATCTTTGGGAAGCCAGTCATGATGAAATTATTTTACTTTGTATACAATATATATCAGACAAGCGAAATACCCACAGACCTCAAGAAGAATGTTGTAATTCATATTCCAAAGAAGGCAAGTGCTGTTAACTGTAAGTATTACCCAATTATCAGTTTAATAAGTCATGGTTGCAAAATACTTACATAAATTATTTACAGAAGAATGGAAAAAACTAACAGAAGCTGGCCTATTGGATGGGGTTCCAGAGAACTGCAGGGATATGAAAGGCCATACTGACACTACAATTTATTTTATAAGTTAAACTGAACAAAAGCAAGCCTGTATTTAAAGCATTTGTATTTTTAGAAGAATCTATTGATTTTGATTGGAATACACTATTTAAAATTATAAATGGATAAAATACAGGGGGCAAAAAGTTATCTACGACTTGTACAGGAACGAGTACTGCAGTTAAAAGAGCCAGAGCCAAAGGGGTTGAAAGGGAAACAGTAGTTAAAAAGGGAGTGAGACAGGGCTGTGGCCTATCTCTGATGTTATTTAATCTGCACTATGAGCAAGCAGTAAAGGAAATGAAGGGAAATTTGGAAAGGGAATTAAAATTAAGGGAGAAGAAATAACAATTTTGAGGTTTGTCAGTGAAATGATAATCACGGAAATACACGTAAACTTCAAAATCCCATGATCACTTTATTAAAGCTTTTATTCAGATTATCAGTTTTGGCAAACTATATTGCCATCTTTGAATCTTAAGCACTACACTTCAAAGAATTTCCTCCACTTGTACAATAATCTATGTCACATAATAGACAGACAGTCCAAGAAGATGCATTGCATAGTACAGTGGCACATCAAAAGGAAAACAATCATTGTATAAAATATCGTACATGGTGCACTTGCTCATGCTAGCCTAAAACCTACATAGACATGAGTCTGTATGCAGTTTTTAGGCATACACACTCTTGTCTATGCAGTTTTTAAGCTAGCATGAGCATTTGTAATTGGTGCACTGTGTTTGATATTTTGTATAATGATTGTTTTACTTTTGACATGCCGGTATGCTATGGTGTGCACGTTTTTGGAATGTTTATTCATTATGTCACACAAATTATTGTACACATGTATGAGATTCTTTGAAGTGTAGTGCATAAGATCTGAAGAGAGCAACATAATTTACCAAAACTGTTAATCTAAATAAATGCTGCTCTAAAGTGATCATGGGATTTTGAAATTTTCTGTCCCTACTTCTATTTTCATATCAATCTAGATTGTCCCCAGAGTAGAGAAATTGTAATTTTCTTCTTAACTTGGGAGAGACATTGGAAGGAATGGAAAATATCTTGTAAAGATATTAGAAGGTGAGCATTAACAAAAGTAAATCAAAGGTAATGAAATGTAGTTGAATTAAATTTGCTTATGCTGGTATAATTTGCATAGGAAATGAGACACTAAAAATAGTCAGTAAGTTGGGGCATTTGGGCAGCAAAATAATTGACAATGGCCAAAGTAGAGAGGATATAAACTGCAGACTGACAGCAACAAAAAACATTTCTGGAAAGAAATATGTGTCAACACTTAATATAAATTTAAGCATTAGGAAGTCTTTTCTGAAGGTATTTGTAAGGAAGTGAAATGTGACCAATAAGCAGTTTAGACAAGAAGAAAATAGAAGCTTTCAAAATGTGGTTCTACAGAAGAATATTGAAAATTAGATGGGAAGATAATATAACTAATGAAGATATACTGAATCAAATTGGGGGTAAAAGGAATGTATGATACAACTTGACTAAAAGAAGGGATTGGTTGATAGGACACATCCTGAGGCATGAAGGAATTGTCAATTTGGTTTTGAAAACGGAAAGGTGGGTGGGGGGGAGATATTAAGGGTAACCGGGTGGCAGCGCAGGACTGACCGGCGAGGTCTAGCAACCACTGGTGAGCCAGAATGAACAAGACACTCTTTGCCTGCTTTTGGCACAGTGGTTGGCAATGCACTATGCTGACAGAATTGGGGCAAACATCTTGCAATCTTTCTTGGACAATTTTACGAAAACTATTCATTTAAAAAATTGATTGCCTCCAATCTCAAAAAATGGATTCAATTGCAATTGCATGCATGCAAGAATGAAATATTCATAAAATACCTGATATCTTTTAACCTATTTGAGTTGTTGAAACGAAAGTTTGGCAAACAACAGCACACAAATAGGAGAGTATTATACCATATGGTTAACATGTGGAACTTTATTATCTACATTGATATAGCAGAAATTATAGTTTTTATTTAATTTTTTCCAATCTGGTACTGTAATTTTTTAAAAGTCATTGATAACTATCAAAAATGGAATTTGCTAGTATGAAAATAACCTGAAATTTATTCTCTTCTCTTACTGCAGAATGACACAATGAGTTTTTCCATATGTATTGACCTCTCTGGTTACTTATTTCTTGTTTAATAAGAAACACTGTTTCAATATTCTGTCACAGTATTTATTGCAATTTATACTATGTTTTGGCAAAAGAAGCAAAATTAAACCTGTCAGCTAGGAGAAATTATTTATTTATTCGTGTCAGAAGTACCAGGACACAGACTGTGCTGATTTATACAAGAATAATTCAAAGACATATAAACATAATAAAATGAACACATATTGAAAAGAGTAAGAAATCAATATTTACATAACACACACAATAGTAAAAAATCAATATCAAAGGAAGGAGAAATGCAACCGTTACTCATAATTGATGATACTTCTTCAAATGAGAAATGGTTAACAGTTTCGACAAAAGCAAATCAGAAATTCTGTTGTAGTTTTGGCTACAGATTGTAACCCATCATATTTTTCATTGTGAATAACTGTGATGGAAACTTATCACAGAGTTTTCCCTGTTCTTCAGCTGAGAAATATGAGAATAATTTGCAGCAAATTTGTACCATATTTTTATTCCTATCCCCTTTCAGAGTGAAGTGATGAACTTCTTCACCATAATTATCATCTAATGTGTTAAGATATTCTGTCTATAACTGGTTTAAATTAATGAATAGTCCAAGCAGTTCATAAAGTAGTGACTCGTGTTTTTTTGTAACTTATCCACGGATAAACAGGCTTCAGATTTGTTATTTATTTATTTCATAGATCCAGGTACTGAGTAAATGGCAAGGATATGTAATGTGTCAAGCTGTACATATTTCAGGTATAACTTACATAAATACTATAAAAGATAAATTGCAAATAAGGGGTCAAATAATATATACATATACCCAGTTAACAGAATATTGTGGTACACTAAGGCAGGATCAGATATAAGCTTAATTACATAAACACAATAAAAGATACAATGTAGATAAGATATCAAGTGGAGAACATAAACCCAATTAAGAGAATACTGTGTTACACTTACGAAGCCTCTGTAATATACAGAGGAAGCAAAAGTAAGCTAAAAAATACAATAAATACATGCCTGAATATAGAAAGGCAACAGCCTTGCCGCAGTGGATACACCGGTTTCCGTGAGATCACCAAAGGTAAGTGCTGTTGGGCATGGCCGGCACTTGGATGTGTGACCATCCAGCCACCATGTGCTGTTGCCATTTTTCGGGGCGCACCCAGCCTCGTGATGCCAACTGAGGAGCTATTCGACCGAATAGTTGTGGCTTCGGTCAAGAATACCATCATAACGACTGGCAGAGCGGTGTGCTGACCCCACGCCCCTCCTATCCGCATCCTCCTCTGAGGATGACACAGTGGTCGGATGGTCCCAGTAGGCCACTCATGACCTGAAGATGGAGTGCTTTTTTTATGAATATAAAAATCCAAATTATTATATATTTGTGGTAATGAGATTAAACATATTTGTAAAACAATTATAAATTTAGTGGTGGTATTCTTTTTCTGCCACAAATTCATCAACCATATAAAAAGATTTCTCTGTTAGGTACTTTATCAGGATTTGTTTGATTTTTGGTAATTGTTTACGCAGACTTTTGATGTGTGGTGGGAGTGCATTAAACAGCTTAATACTGGATAATAAGCTCCTTTTTGTACCAGATTTAGATTTTTCGATTCAATGTGTAGACTGTTTTTGTCTCTGGTGTTCTAGTCATGATATTCACTGTTGTCTTCTATAGAGAAAAGTTTTTACAGATGAAGGTCAACGAGGAAAAATGAATATTGTGAGCAAGCGGTAAGGGCCCCCATCTTTCGAAACAAGTTCCTGCAAGAATGTCTGTGATGGATACCACTCATTATTCTGATAGCTGCCCTTCTTCTTCTTCTTCTTCTTCTTCTTCCCCCCTCCCCCCCCCCCCTTGATCTTCCACCCCACCCCACCCCCCACCCCCGGAGAGGCTGGTTCCACCAGAATATAACATCATAAGACCTTATTGAATGAAAGTAGACAAAGTAGGTAGCCTTAATGATATCCACTTTAGTCACTGAAGCAATAATTCATAGTATATATATTGCTGAACTAAGTCTTTTATAGAGCTGAAGGACGTGGGGAGACCATTTATGTTTGCTGTCAATGCACCCAGGAATTTTCTACCGTCAAATTTTTGTATTGGTTGATCTTGTGAGCTAACATCCCATGGATATTGGGGCTCACATGCGGTTTCTCTTTGTCGAAATGTCTTGGCTCAAACTCGTCTAGGGGTTGAACCACATGTGTCACATTACACGCCCTAAATTAGACACTTGTGACCCTTTGGTTAAGTTGTCTGGCTGATGGTAAGTTTGCAAAATACAAAGTTAACATAACATGTAATAACAGTAATAACAATATCAGGAACTAAATTAATGACCCATAAATGACGTCGGCCACACAGTTGTGACTTGGTTGGGATAATGCTTATCCATAAAGCAAACTAATAGTGAAACTGTTTGTAGTTAGAGTTACTGTTACACTCGAGCGCATATCTGTTTGATACAGTTCAATCTTCCACAATCTCATCATGAAAAACAAGTCCAATACTCCGCCTCCTTAACTACACTAAAAGTTAGAGTTCACACCAGGCGCGCGGCTGCTCACAGCTCAGAGACTAAGTCCCGTGATACCACACAACACAAAACTTTCTAAGTCATTTCACTTCCTAGCTACCTAAAGACCAACTGTCCACTTTCGCATCTCCTTCAGCACTGTCCCTCGGCCCATCCCCTGCCACATTTCCCGTGCGCTGAATATCCTTGCTCAACTAACTAGGGCAGTTCCCTTTCCTGAAGCTGTCCATCTGATTGGCTATAGGTTATTCTACATTATTTTACATTTTAACATATTTATTTTTAATAATCAAAGATTGACCACTTTCATATTCTAAATAAAGTAATAATATCTATCACATAATAAACCTTAAATTCTTTTACATAAAACCAATACAATTTCCTTATTAACTTTGAATGCTACAGCCAGTAGCCTTGCACTAATGTGCTTTCTAATAAATAAATAAATAAATAAATAAATAAAGAACAAAAGTAACTATTATGCACTAAACTCTATAACAAATATTCTATTACCTAGTGATTCAAAAAGGTGTCATGCTGTCATCATTCAATGTGTTTTGTGTGGAGGAAATGATGATCTGATGCGTAACTGTAAATACTGATAATTTAAATTTACTATATCTTTTAAACAAATTAAGTTACACTGTTGATATTTACAACTTTTGTCATTTTAATGACACACTTCTATATGAGATGTCAATCATTAAGATCGACCAAAGCATTCAGATTTCAGCATTCAGGTCTTTGTTACAAAACTTGTTAATGTCACTTTAACACTAAATCCTAAGCTGTTATAGATATGATCAGTATTCAAGTTTTATTGGGGTCACCATGAAAATTTATGGAGGATGGCAGATTAAAATTAATGTGGCTTTATTCCCTGTATTACTACAGAATTAAAGTTTTCATAACTGGTTCCCTTTGTGGCTAATCTTAAGTCCACCGTATTTAACGCCTCTACGTCTCCTTGCCACATGAAACCTTCTACTGGGTTTCCCTCTGATGTAGGTTCTCGTCTGTCTCACTCTCACAGTACAACACTTAGGCCTCAATAGGCAATAGATGCCTGTGAGCTTCCCCATCTCGTGATGAATCTGCATCCTTTGTGGCAAGCGGCCCTGGATGACAGGGTTTGTTTCACAATTCCTCAACTTCATAATATGTTGGCGTGCCATATATGTTAAGAAGAAATTTATAAGACACAAATTCATAATACAATAACATAAGTATCCTCAGCACCAGATCAATAGTGTAATTTATCTGTAGTGGTGTTGATACAGCGTGCTTTAAATTTAAATTAAACTTATATCTAACATAAGTTATAAATTGCGGCACATTAATTAAATGCCAAACAAAACTATACATTTATCAAAATCGACTGCCTATTGAAATACCGCAGAAATATCAGCGCCACTGCACTCACTTTCACAGAACCTTTTCGTCACAACGAAGTCCCCAGCGGCACTCCACAGATTCAGAGCTGAGTACCCTGCCGAAATTCTGTTTGGCTCTGCATTCCATCACTATCGTTTTGCAGGAACAAATCTGTTGAAATTTGAATCAGGTGTAGATACCAGAAAACAAACACTTTCCAAAACCACCCAGGATCTACAATGAACACTTCCCCCAGTGGAATCAATACAAACATATCTAAACTACACAGTAAACAATTGATTTACAGCATTTGCAAGGTGCTTGGAAATTCTTCAATGATTCTGACACATTATTCACGTCCCACGTCCCACTTTATCGGCAAATTAATATTTTATTTTAATTTAAATAACTCACATTAGACTCAAAACTAACAACAAAAATGAACAAATTTCACCCTTCGTTTAATTCTGTGCAGTGAAGCTGCGTACAAAAATCATTACTCCGTTCAACAATAAATTATTCCCCCAAAGTATTCTCAGATAAGTAGATAAACATACATTTGTCTTCCTAGGTAAGCATTATTTATTTTCATTTTCCAAATTTCTCTGACCTCCATGCACCCCAATTGGTGTGACCATAACTTATTTGGAAATTACAACTAACATAAAAACATCGAAAAACTTTTGTGTAACACATTCATACACATAAATAAATCCCTTATATATCCCCAAAAACCTAATTTATATGCATACTGTGCACTGATTTTTGACTTGGTACTATTCACCAAATAATTGAGTTCTCCGACCTCGTCACACCCAAATGTTCATCTAAACTATCTCTTTATGATTGCACAGACCCTGTGCCCAGAAAAAAAATCCTTATGTGACTAAATGACAAACAAGCTATAATAAATCCTGAAATAAAACATTGCAAATTACCCCTCCAAATAATTTTATAATCTAAACACAGATAACTTATTTGGTGACCTACTTTCCCGTTCTCAATGTACAGTCTCAATTCTGTCACATTTCTTAAGCCTTGAAGTTTTCTTGAAACAGGGTATTTGAGTCGGTAGGCATTAGGGTGCAGACATTTTGCCACTACAAATGCCCCTTAGTACAGCTCAGACAACTTTTTTATTTCTCCATCCACTTCGCTGGACTTTTCTTTCGTATGTACTAGGATTTTCTCTTATTTTTTATTTAATTGGTTTGTACCAGCCATCATGCCGTTTCTTCCTTTCCACTGCCAGCTGCTCCATCTGGGATTTTACTGCCTCCTCCCTCTCAGCAGCTGACTCAGACAGGAGCTGCGGGAACTCCACAATTTCTGTTAATAGAAATTTTGGTTTGATTCCCGTCTTCACCTCCAAGGGCGAATATTCATTTGCATTACTTCTCATGCTGTTTAGAATGTCCTCAAATGAATGTGCATATTCCACCCACTTTGAATGTCTATCACACAGTCGTCCAACTTCTTGCGTATACTGCAAGCAAGGGTTACATATTTTAATATGTTTTATATCCTGGTCGTTCATAAATTTGTTCCAAACATTTGATGTAAACTGAGATCCATTGTCAGATAACAGCCTTTCTGGTTTGATTACATTTTTAAAGAAATCCTTTTCTAACTTGGCTATCAGTGTCTCGCTGTTAGCTTTCCATATTGGATAAAGTTTAATGAATTTTGAAACGAGGTCTACAACGAACAAATATGTACTTCAGACTGCCACGTCCTGTGGACAGTAGGCCAAAATTTTCAACCGCCAGTAACTCTCCTACCTTGGTTGGTATTATACTTTGCATTTCCCCTTGTTGGGCTGTAGTGCAATATTTTACTTGCTGACATCAATCACAGGCAGCCAGCTGTTCGAGTACTCATCTGGCGAGGTCGTTAATGTGGATGTATTGCTCTATAAGTTCTGTGCACTCTGGGCCCCGTAATGACCGTGACTTACATGGACGTAATCTATCATCTGTTCCACATGTTTGTCTGGGAAGCACAGTCTCCAGTGATCTGTTTTCTCGTCTCTTCTGCAAAACAGCACACACTTGTGGATCTTGAAATAGTGGGGTATTTTTTCATAGCCCTTGCTGTCAAAATTTATTTTGATGTTCTACATGTCAGTGTCATCATTTTGTGCTCTCCACATATCCCTGCAGACCGCATGATTTCCTTTTCCTCCGGTACTCCTTTCATGTACAGCAGCTGAAATTCATTCTTTGTCTCCTCCTCGTCATTGTCTTCCTCTCCAATGGGCAGCCGTGATAGAGCATCAGCAGTACAATTCTCAGTCCCTTTAATATAGTATATCTGGTAACTAAATTGCTGCATGAACATTGCCCAGTGCATCAAACGGTTGTTTATTATTCTACAGTCTTGCAGAAAGCTAAGGGCCTTATGATCGGATAGCACTGTCATCTCTCTACCTTCCAAATACATAAGGAACTTTTTGAATCCATAAACGATTGCAAGGAGCTCCTTCTCTGATACGCTGATCCATGTTTGTGTTTGTTGAGCATGTGACTGGTGAAAGCCACACTCCGATGTTCTATCTTCCCGTTGATTTGTTTTTCTTGGAAGATTTCGCTGCCTATCCGATAATCTGAACTGTCCGACGACAGTACGGAAGTGTCATGTCGGGATAATAGAGCATCTTGCTCGCACACAGTTTATCCTTTATGTTCTGAAATCCCTTTTCACATTCCTCCATCCATTTCCATAATGCGTTTTTCTTTAATAATTTACATAAATTTGGGTTATTCATTCCTCCATCCCTCAAGAATTTTCAATAAAATCCACAAAATCTGAGGTATGATTTTAATTGCTTTCTGTTGGTTGGCCTTTTACAATCCATGATTGATTTTAGTTTCGTGGTACTCAGTAAAATTCCCACAGATGTAAGAGTGTGTCCTAGAAACTGAATTTCCACTCGGACAAATTCGCATGTGGCAATCTTTAACATCATTCCTCCTCGTCTTAAGACCACAAGCATTTCCTCCTGCCATTTACAGTGTTTGTACCAGGATTCCGTTGCTATTAAAATGTCATCCACATAGGTCACCAACTTGCTCATTAAGCATTCTCCTAAAGACATGGCTTAGCACTCTCACAAATACTGCCACTGAAATCATGAGGCCAAACGGTACAACCTTAAACCGGTAGCTTTGTCCTTTGAATAAAAAAGCTGTGTAATGTCTGCTTTCTTCTGCCAATGGGATTTGTCAAAATCCTGAGGTCAAGTCAACACTAGACATCAATTTCATGTCCCTGAAGTTTTGCAGCACTTCCTCCATATTACCAGGCTGGTCGAGTTCTCTCACGATTACCTTATTTATCTTACGCGTGTCTAACATGATTCTAACCAATTTGTCTTTTTTCTTTACAATTACAATGGGATTACAATAATCGCTCCTACACTGCTCTATAATATTCCATTCTAGCATTTGCCTTAACCTGGTCCTGATGGCTTCCCAATCAGGAATAGGAATTACATAAGGCTTGCACTTAATCGGCTCGTGCGGCTTCACTTTAATGGAGTATTCGAAGTCTGTTACTTTACCTGGATGATCAGAAAATATGTCCTCATAATGGCACAACAATTCACCTAACTCCTTATTCTCTACCTCCAATATACCCTTGAATGCTTCTACCATTTCCTTTATCTTGTCATACATATTGTTCTCTTCATCCCAACCATGTGTAATTCTGGTATGCACAATCTGGTTGTGCCCCGTCAAAAGATTCTTAAATTTTACTTTCCTTTTTTCACCCTCAATTTCAAAATCCAAGCACCTTCCCACACAGTGAAGCGAAGTTTTATATTTACATAAGAAATCTGTTCCCATCACCACATCTTTTACAAGTCCATTCACTACACTGCTATACTAAAAGGATACTCCTCGCACTTGAATTCCAAAAGCACTTCTTGCCTTATCAACTAACTTAAACCGCCAACTGCCATTTAAATTTTTACACTATTTACAGGTAGTAAAACTAATTTCTTATTCTTTATCCTATTTACAAAACCTTCTGACACTGCTGACACATTACTTCCAGAATCAAGCAGTGCATCTACTTTCTCTAATTTCAATGATAGGCTGAACATTAAGCATTTCTTTTTGCTCTAAACACTGTTCTCTCAATAAATCATTCTCTGTGTCTCCTCCCTTCTCTTCCATCTCTAGAGTACACATATCCTGTTTGATCCACCCCTCAATTTCATATTCCTTCCAAAATAATTCATCAAATGCTTCTTTCGCCCCAATTTCATTTTTTCTCCCTTTTAGACCTCTTGCTATCTTAAACTTCTCTCAAGTCCACAAATGATGCATAACGATTGTAATGTTGTACCATACCATCGCCAATCAATTACAGTAAAATCACATTCCTCCGTAAGATACCATTCTGTCCAAATATCACTTTCTATATTAGAATCAAACTCACTGTATTCTCCCTTAAAATTATCGCCATTAATAGCTACAACATCATTATCATGAAATAAAGTATCTTTTACTTCCACGTCTTTACAAAGACCTTCACACACAGCACTTTCAACAGCCGCTGATACATCATTCAACTCGCTACATAGAACCTCATTTACCTCTGTCATCAAATCACCTATATAAGAACCGTTCATAGTTTCACATAAATTGTAGCAACAGCATCATGCAATTTCAGAATCAACAGTACCATTAAATTCCACTGTGTTTTGATTTAAACCTGAGCATAAAACCTTTTTCTCTCCTACACACTTCTGCACCACATTAATTTCAGATCACACGTCAAATTCAGGTCCACATTCATTCTCAAACAAACATTCAAGATCAAAAGATCCATCCAGAATTTCAGTTTCACCTCCACTAATAGAAAGACACACACAGATTTCTTCCTCTGAAGTATCAATACCATTAGCTGCAACTTTCATAACTTCTGCACATAAAACATCGTTACTACCTTCCTTCAAGATTAGTTCACCAATATCCACCAATACACACACAAATTCATCAACAGCTGACGAGACTAGTACTATGCCGCCCTTATTAACCTCCCTTCCAACTTTCACTATCATAATATCAACTGAAACATCATCACCTTCATCACTATAATCATTACCGCTGGTTAGTACCTCTTTAGAATTTTCTATACCATCTATCTCCACCAAATTCAGCTCAACCTCAGCCTCTCAGCCTCCTTTTGGCACATAGAATTTTTCATTGTATTAACATTCACACACTCTTTCGTCTCACATTCATAAAACAAATAATTTAACCCTAAATTGTCATCATTGGCTTTATCTTTCATTATCTTAGGATTATGCCTTTTACGTACGATCTGATTTGAAAATTTACCTATTTGATTCTCATCTCTTACTAATTTCATTTCAATGTTCTGATACCTTTCTGCTGATTTATTAACACCTATCACTTTTCTGTTTACTCGTGTCCTATTCATTGCTGGTTTATTTTGCCATCTCCAGACCTGAGATTTGGTGAAACTTAGTTTCCCGATCTCCCATTACACCGGTTCATTTCACCAGGTGCCGGTCCCTCAAATCTATGTTCTTGGTGTCTATCCCTGTCACAAAAGTATCCATTCCCATTATGCCTATGAAATTTATCATTGGATGTATTTCTGTTACTGTTTCCCTTATCAAAAATGCTGTTCGCGTTTTGTTGATAACTTCCCAGATGTCTTTCATAGTAATCACTCGGACTGTAGTCACGATTTACAGTCTGAAAACTATTTGTCTGCTTACTTGGTGGTTTAAATTTCAATGCCCATTCTAATTTTACTAGGAAGTCCAAAAATTTGTCTATTGAGTTGCTTTTCAGTGTCATAATTTTAGTAAGCACTCACAGTGGACGTTTCACGTGCATTAAACTTGCAAGTTCACGTTTACAAAATTCTCGATCATCCCGTTCCCATATTTAAATGTTGGCCCATTCAGAAACTCATTTTGGAGTCACGTTTGCTTCACCTCATTCCAGAACTTGTTCAGGAAATTGCTTTCAAATATCTCGTAGGTACTGTACATATCACTATGTATATTTGCCCATGATTGTGGCTCACCTTCACGGATTTTATTTTTGCCTCATTGGACATTCCCCTTATAAAACCATCCCTGCATGCTGATAGAAAATTTACTGGGTGATATTTCCCACTGTTTGCAAAACAGTTGATCTATCCTGAGTTCATCCACGGAACACTGATCACTGTAGAGGTTTGATGTGCAGCTAAAGAATTCAGTTCACTTTTTATTTCATCAATTGAGTTGCTAGGACTGTGCACTAAATCCCACTGCAAATTTTTTGGTAACCGCCTTATTTCATTGATTTGCTTTTTAACTTCACTATTTTCAATTTTAATTCCAGATTCTACTTGTTCCTTTATTTTATCTACTTCTTTCTCCCATTTATCTATTCAAATGGATAAGTTGCTAATAGCCTCTGTCATCTCAGCCATTAGAGCATCTTGCCTACTCATACAGTTTATTACGTTGCCTCCCAGATCTGCCTGCAACTTCTCCACCTTATCACTAAAATTTTTCTCCTCTTGATCTACCTTAGAGTCAAGTATCCCAACTTCATCAGAAATTTTGTCCATTTCATCCCTTATGGTTATTAATTTTCCGTCCATCAATTTCTCGATTCCACTAGCCATTTTACCTACTTTGTCTTTCACAGCCAAAGTTATTTCAGATTGAACCGAATCAATTTTTAAATTTACGTCAACAATATCGGCTTTAACAGAGACGGTTTTTAAATTTATGTCACCCATATCGTTTCTAACAGAATCAATTTTGGATCACACATCGGCTTTAACAAGATCAATTTTGGATCCCAATCCTCTTATCATTTGCATTAATTGCGACATTGTGTCTCACCCAAATTCTTCTCCTTTGCCTGATTTCATACTATTTGCACTACTAAATTCACTGCTGATTACGCTCTCCTGCTCCAACTTCAGGCTAAGCGGCTCATTGGTATTTTCAGACCCACACCAACTAGCCGACTGCTTAATATTAGCAACATCTATTATTGGCGATTGAAGTACAGAACCATACATAATCTCGCTATCAGCGCAGGAACGTAGCTTTGTCGTGCTGAATCTTTCTGCTATGGTATTGCTGCTGATGTTGCAGTGGAAACCAATGCTGAAGATCTTGTAGCCTCTGCTGTGGTACTGCAACCACTGCTGTGCGATGAATTGCCATTGAAGATGCCGCTGCTGGCTGGAAGCACGTGCTTTCGATGTCACCTCTTTATCACTCCTAACCACTACTAAAACTTGGTACAAACAACTGTTGCAAGATTTGTAGCTCAGAGCCTCCACACAAACTGCCTAAACTGCCATAGACTTGGGACCTAGACACAGGATGTTGTTAACTGTGAGAATTACAATTGTAATATCACAACTATTAAAGAAATCTAATATTCAGTCCTGGACCGATCTCACATGTAATTTTTGTGAGAAGTCCTGCCAATCGATGTTCAGATAATACTTTTGGAAACACTTTGCAGAATTCAAATCCAATTCTAAACTTTCCAGAGTACATATTCCTCAACTAACACTTTCCAAAATCCAATCCTGTTCCAACACTTTGCAGGATTCTTATTGTTCAACTAACATTTTCCAAATTCCTGTCCCGGACGAGTCACCAATTGCGAGCAAACATCCCGTAGATGCTCAGGCTCACATGCGATTCCTCTTCATCAAAATGTCTCGGCTCAAACTTGTGTAGGGGTTGAACAGCATGTGTCGCATTACACGCCCTAAATTAGACACTTGTGACCCTTTGGTTAAGTTGTCTAGCTGATGGGAAGTTTGCGAAATACAAAGTTAACATAATATATAATAATAATATTGGGAACTAAATTAACGACCCATAAATGATGTAGGCCACTCAGTTGTAATTTGGTTAGAATAATTTTTATTCATAAACCAAACTAATAGCGAAAGTGGTCGTATGTAGAGTTAGTGTTACACTCGAGCGCATATCTGTTTGATACAGTTCAATCATTCACAATCTCATTGTGAAACACAAGTCCAATACTCTGCCTCCTGAACTACGTGAAAAGCTAGAGTTCACACCAAGCACACGGCTGCTTACCGCTCAGATACTCTATGAAGCTGGTATCTGTACAGATATCATTGGTGATCTTGCAGCTCTCTGAAGTTAGAATTAAATCTAGACCTTTCACTGCTTAGAGGCATTGATAAATATCAAGGGGTACAGATGAAAAATGTGTACCCCAACCAGGACTTGAACACGGGACCTTCTTCTTACATGGCAGACGCTCTATTCGACTGAGCCGCCGAGGACACAGACGATAATACGACTGCAGGGACTTACCTCTGGCACGCTCCCTGTGAGACCCACAGTTTCCAACTTTCATTCCACACACTACATTAATGTGAGCAGGGGCACTACAAATGTAGTGTGTGGACAGAAAGTCGGAAATTGTGGGTTTCACAGGGAGCATGCTAAAGGTAAGTCCCTGTAATCATACTATCATCTGTGTCCTGTGTGGCTTAGTCGAATAGAGCATCCGCCATGTAAGCAGGAGGTCCCAGCTTCGAGTCTCGGTCAGTGCACATATTTTTCAACTGTCCCCATTGATATTTATCAACACTTGTAAGCAGTGAAAGGTCTAGATTTAATTCTTATTTCATGCTCAGATACCAAGTCCCGCGTGCACACAACGCGAAATTTTTTAAGTCGTTTCACTTCTCAACTGACTAGAGCAGTTCCCTTTCATGAAGCCATCCATCTGTTTGGCTATAGGTTATTCTACATTATTTTACATTTTATCATATTTAAATAATCAAAGATTGACCACTTACATGTTGTAAATAAAGTAACAATATCCATTACGTAATAAACATTAAATTCTTTTACATAAAACCAGTACAATTTCTTTATTAACTTTGAATGCCACGGCCAGTAGCCTTGCACCAATGTGCTTTCTGATAAATAAATAAAGAACAAAAGTAACTATTGTGCACTAAACTTTATAACAAATATTCTATTACCTAGTGATTCAATAAGGTGTCATGCTGCCATCATTCAATGTGTTTTGTATGGAGGAAATGATGATCTGATGCTTAACTGTAAATACTGATAATTTAAATGTACTAATCTTTTAAACAAATTAAGCTACAGAGTTGATATTTACAAAAATGACTCTAAGCACTATGGGACTTAACATCTGAGGTCATCAGTCCCCTAGACTTAGAACTACTTAAACCTAACTAAACTAAGGACATCACACACATCCATGCCCGAGGCAGGATTCGAACCTGATATTTACAACGTTTGTCATTTTAATGAAGCGCTTCTTTACGAAATGTCGATCGTTAAGATCGACCAAAGCATTCAGATTTTAGTAGTCAGGTCTTTGTTACAATAAATCCTAAACTATTATAGATATGACCAGTATTCAAGTTTTATTGGAGTCACCATGAAATTTTATGGTGGATGGCAGATCAAAATTACTGTGGCTTGATACCCTGCATTACTACAGAATTAAATAGTTTTCATAAATGTTCCCCTTTATGGCCGATCTTAGGTCCGCCATATTTAACACCGATACATCTCCTTGGCCGCAAAAGCCTTTTACTGGGTTTTCCTATGATGTAGCTTCTTGTCTGTCTCACTCGCACACTACTAACTTAGGCCTCAATAGATAATAGACGCCTGTGAGTTTCCCCATCTCGTGGTGAATCTGTCCCCTTTGTGGTGCACGGTCCTGGATGACAGGGTTCATTCCACAATTCCTGTAGGCTAACTCTTTCGGCCATATACTTAAATGAGAGCGAAATGCTCGTTAACTTGCAATCTCTACACTTCATGTTAATTTCTTCAAGATTTCTTTGTGGCATATGGAACCTTATATAATGGGTGTTATCTGCGTTGAGTGTGAGACTATTTGCAGAAAACCAGTTTAAAACTTCAGAGAAAACTTTGTTTGTAGTTTGCTCAAGATTGTTATCAGCCATTTCATCAAAGAGGATTGATCTACCATCTGCAAAAAGAGCAAAACTACTTTTTGTATCGGAACAAAGAGGGAGGTCATTAATGAGAATCAGAAATAGTAGCAGACCTAAAATCGAGCCTTGGGGCACACCACAACTTATGGTACCTCACTCTGACGAGGAAGGTTCTCTGGAAGAGCCATTCATCATTGTGGCCTGCTTTCAGTCCTTTAGGTATGACTCAAGCCGCAAACATACAGTACCACCTAGTCCTCATGTTGTGCCTTTTTCAAAAGAATTGATGGTCTACTTGATTGAACACTTTTAGATAAAAAAATACTAACTGAAGAATTTTTTTTGTTAATGGCTTTCAAAACTTGATTTTTAAAGGAGAATGTTGCGTGTTCAGCACAAAACACGTACTGACTATTGTTGAGGGTATTGTGGAAGTTGAGATGGTTGATGATCAATCTGCACACAAGATTTTCAATAATTTTTGAAAAGATAGTTAAGAGGGAAATTGGGCGATAGTTAATGACACTGTTTTTATCAGCTTTTTTAAAGAGAGGTGTCATTACAGCCAGTTTTAATCTACCGGGGAAAATTCCTTCTTGCAAATATGCATTGAATATGTTACATAAGACTGGACTTATATATTTATGACAATATTCCAGATTGTTTTTATATTTTTTTCTGATGTCTCAATATCAGTTTTCAAGCACATAATGCTAGATTTATTTATAACCTTCTGTAGAATGCTACAGTAAAGTTTGTAGTGTTGCTGTTTCTTTAGGTCTTTACAAGTTTTGAGAGAACTATATAGCATCCTTTTTGTTCTGCAGGATGTTTTTATTCCTGCAGTGAGCCATGTTTTGTTTCTAATTTTTTTTTAAAGCTAGCTTTAAAGTGTGACATAAATGCATTTAAAAACATATTGTACTTTTTATTTACATCTTTTTCGCTGAAAACTGTAGGCTACAGTTGAAATTTTTAAGGGACTCATCATTTCTTATCCTAAGAGATTTCCAAGAACGCACAGATTGATGCCAGTGAATGTAAGCAATTGACCATCAAGGTCAGAAAGGCCATTAACAATTGGGCATATGCTGGTATTGATGACTCTTGACTCATCTACAAATATATTGTCAATCAGAGTTTGACAGTTATTAGTAATCTTAGTTGGCAAATCCACTACTGTCATCAGGTTAAGAGATCCTACTAGATTTTCTAAATCTGCTTTATTGTTGTTCTCATTTAGAAAATTGATACTAAAATCACTTAAATTATTAAATTCTTGGACTTTGAACACAGCTGGGATAACAGAGACAATAGCTGCCATCCGAACACATTCATGTTTTTCTGTAGGAGCTCAGTTAAGTGCTAAACTACAACTGGCAAGTTCATGTGTAGTAGGCCCCATCTCTACTCCATATATTTCAATACCCTTTTCTATTCAGTGACTCTTTAAATCTAATGCTCTGTAAGATATGTTATTTTTACACAAATTACAACACAATCTTTTTCCAATATAGATCTACAGTAAAGTGTTGCTATACAGTAACCACTCAATTGCAACATTTGAACATCTCTCATATGATGTTCACTAAAACATAACATTACAGCATCTCTTATTTCTTGTGAATTCTCTAAGAGAACAAAAATTTCATTTCCTTTAGCTAAAAGCCCCTATATATTTTGGTGAATAACTGCCATTATTTTATTTGTTGAAAAGCATACTTTCACCTAAAAAAGTATCTTACAGTTTTGAAATAACTGTTTCTTCTCTCTTGCTCTTGTTACTTTTGTCATTGTTGGTGGCAGGATATATAGGAAGCTGATAGAAAGTTTTATTTCTTGAAAGTTTATCTTTAATTATTTCATTGATGCGATCACTCACAAACTTTTTCCCTTCATAGTTCAAGTGAAGTCCATGTTTGGTCTATTGCTCCACACTTGTTGTATTCTAACACAGTTTCCTTATTTTATTGTTTGTCTTCTGGAATTCTTTGTTTACACTCAAGCTGTAAATCAAATCACGCCTATGAGCCACTGTGTCAACTATTGTTTCTAGATTTATTCACCTCTAGAAACTCATGTCAGTTTTTCATGCAAACCTCTGCTTCATTTTTAGCCACATTGTTTGATTGTGTTATAAAATGATGAAGTTACTATCTTGTGTTATTTTCATTGGAAAGTCATAGTCTGCAATATAACTTGTTCTTGCTCCAGCTTTCACTACACCAGTCACTGTTATGTCACAACTTTTTTCTTGTAAAGTATTAGATAACTTTCTGCCATGGCTGTGTGTTAATAAAAGTACACTATTCTTTCTTTTTGATGATCCATGTTTCTTTTTGGCATTATTTCCAAAAAGTTCATTTTCAGATCACTGGTATCTTCAAGATCTAGTAGAACGGTTCTGCATTTTTGCAGAAGAGTAGAACTCACCCAGTAAAACTCTTAAATTTCAATATCACTGATGAATTAAAAGATAATTGTAGTAATAAGATTTTCTCACTCACTCTGTACAGGGATAGGAATGGAAAGATGGTGTGCTGTTTACCACACATTTTCACATGTCAAAATTAACTGAATTATAGAAATCCTTTGGTAAGTTTTAGTCCCAGCTGTTCATTGTTAAAGATATACGAAGCTACAGGATTCCATTGGAATTGCTACAGATTTGGCATTTTATTTTCATCTGACTTGCTAAACGTTTTTCTTCAAAGAAATCTATTCAGTGACATGTTTTGAGTAATGGATATGATGTATTTATAGAGATGCCATGTTGAATAGGGCTTCTTTTGCAAAAACACAACAGAAATTGAGTTCAGAGATGACTATCAAAACGAAGGCTTCAACCCACTGCTATCACAGCAGAACCACTGTGCCACTGCCAGAAATACACGATCGAATTATTGCTCAAATGGCAGGTATTTGAATAAGAATTACAGCACAATGTTAAAAAATTATTTGATAAAAAAGTGTTTGTACCCAACTGTGTAGTTTGATAATAAACTATCTTTCTATTTACACCAACAATCATTTAATCTTTCTTTTCAGTATCTCCATCTTCCCAATTCTAAAAAAAGATTCAGTATGTTAGCTAATTCATATGCAGCAACATATGATGTAATATGCTGCAAATGCATAATCATAATGACCCATATTTCTCATTTCAAACTTTTTGAATATCACAGTAAGTATGACCATTAATGAGATGATGGGCACTTCACCATGAAACTGACATATAAAGCTATAGGTAACATAGAAATCAACTTTTTTTTAATGAATAGTTTCTGTAAAATTGTGCGAGAAACTCTGCAGACCTAAAGAACACATGTGATGTTCTGCTCACAATGAGACTGCTGCACATTGAGTAGCAGGGTAATCAGCATTCTCTGTGTGCATTCGCAGGTGCATATAGCTGTGCTGGACAGCATGGCAAATTGGTGCACAGGCCACTGGCTTTCTTTTTGTCTTACACCAAGGCCTGAATACAATAAGCAGGTTCAAATGCATGTAGCCTGCATTAACTTTGCAGAGAAGAGACTTGCACAGCCTAGACTGATGTGGAGAGCTGTGCCAGACCTGTCTTTGGACTGAAGACGATGACTGCAACATTTGTAACTTGTACTGTGGGAGTTACAGCTCATATAAAAGCAACCTCACTTTCATCATTCCCTTTGTTTTTATGGTCTAACTCTCCTGTATCTGGTTTGAACTACATACTTCAGATATCATTCCATCAAATGTTTTCCTCTGACCTTTCTGTCTTGCAAAATTCATAATTCATCTATGATGATCTGAAGTTTGCAATTCATTTATGCTTTTAAATGTTGTGTCTGTCCATCCTACTACACATTTTCATGTTTTGTGCCAAGCAGTTAACCTGAAATACACTCCTGGAAATTGAAATAAGAACACCGTGAATTCATTGTCCCAGGAAGGGGAAACTTTATTGACACATTCCTGGGGTCAGATACATCACATGATCACACTGACAGAACCACAGGCACATAGACACAGGCAACAGAGCATGCACAATGTCGGCACTAGTACAGTGTATATCCACCTTTCGCAGCAATGCAGGCGGCTATTCTCCCATGGAGACGATCGTAGAGATGCTGTATGTAGTCCTGTGGAACGGCTTGCCATGCCATTTCCACCTGGCGCCTCAGTTGGACCAGCGTTCATGCTGGACGTGCAGACCACGTGAGACGATGCTTCATCCAGTCCCAAACATGCTCAATGGGGGACAGATCCGGAGATCTTGCTGGCCAGGGTAGTTGACTTACACCTTCTAGAGCACGTTGGGTGGCACGGGATACATGCGGACGTGCATTGTCCTGTTGGAACAGCAAGTTCCCTTGCCGGTCTAGGAATGGTAGAACGATGGGTTCGATGACGGTTTGGATGTACCGTGCACTATTCAGTGTCCCCTCGACGATCACCAGTGGTGTACGGCCAGTGTAGGAGATCGCTCCCCACACCATGATGCCGGGTGTTGGCCCTGTGTGCCTCGGTCGTATGCAGTCCTGATTGTGGCGCTCACCTGCACGGCGCTAAACACGCATACGACCATCATTGGCACCAAGGCAGAAGCGACTCTCATCGCTGAAGACGACACGTCTCCATTCGTCCCTCCATTCACGCCTGTCGCGACACCACTGGAGGCGGGCTGCACGATGTTGGGGCGTGAGCGGAAGACGGCCTAACGGTGTGCGGGACCGTAGCCCAGCTTCATGGAGACGGTTGCGAGTGGTCCTCGCCGATACCCCAGGAGCAACAGTGTCCCTAATTTGCTGGGAAGTGGCGGTGCGGTCCCCTACGGCACTGCGTAGGATCCTACGGTCTTGGCGTGCATCCGTGCGTCGCTGCGGTCCGGTCCCAGGTCGACGGGCACGTGCACCTTCCACCGACCACTGGCGACAACATCGATGTACTGTGGAGACCTCACGCCCCACGTGTTGAGCAATTCGGCAGTACGTCCACCCGGCCTCCCACATGCCCACTATACACCCTCGCTCAAAGTCCGTCAACTGCACATACGGTTCACGTCCACGCTGTCGCGGCATTCTACCAGTGTTAAAGACTGCAATGGAGCTCCGTATGCCACGGCAAACTGGCTGACACTGACGGCGGCGGTGCACAAATGCTGCGCAGCTAGCGCCATTCGACGGCCAACACCGCGGTTCCTGGTGTGTCCGCTGTGCCGTGCGTGTGATCATTGCTTGTACAGCCCTCTCGCAGTGTCCAGAGCAAGTATGGTGGGTCTGACACACCAGTGTCAATGTGTTCTTTTTTCCATTTCCAGGAGTGTACTTTAACAGTGAAGAACAGTGGACATGCCGCCAGTGCGTCATACAAGCAACTGAATCCAAAGTAAACAGTACTCTAAAAACGCAGGATCACATAATTACGTCGTTGAAACAAGAAATAATGGACCTCAACCTGAAGCTTGAAAGCCTACTGGTGAAGTATCATGAACTATTAGTGAAGTGTAATGAACTTGAAGTGGCAGTAACCAATAAAACCACGAACAATGAACTCGTTAGCCACACACCGAACGTAAATATCGGTAACAAAAACTGGCGTTTGACGGGACAACGTACTACGAGAAATAGTCAAGCCGTAAATCGTGCTCAGAATGCAATGCTCAGAAATCGTGTGATCATAGCCCTGTAAAATCTGAATGTAAACAAACTGCAACTGAAAACAAAGCTAATGTGGGGGTACGCCTATGTGAAATGGATCCAGAAAGTGATTTTAAAAGTGTAACTACTGATAACCGCCGGGTGCAAGATGCCAGCAAGGTCAATTTGCAGTCTAACTTTGCTCAATATCTTACGCAAAGATTAACCCAAAGTGAACAATCCGCCACAAAGTGTATGAATAATCCGCCGACGAACATAATCTCTCAAGCACCAATATATGTGCAGGACAAAAACGAAAGAAATTCCAGAACGTTACATAGCAAGAAAATCTCGGAAAAAATGAAAGTACTAATATTAAGTGACAGTCATGGAAGAGACTGTGCTCAAATACTGCAAGACAAACTGGGGCCCTCATATCAGGTAAAAAGCATAGTAAAACCTGGTGCCCCACTAAAAGAAGTGATAAAAAACGCAGAATATTTGACAAGAAGCTTTGGTACACGTGATACATTGATTATAATAGGGGGTTCTAACGACATAGACAAACCTCTCGATCTAATGTTGAAGCATGTGGTACAACCATTGGAACCAATACTCGCTCTAAGTCACAAAATGAATATCATTATCCATCCTATACCCAGGAGATATGATGTTCAAAATTTAAATAGTAAAATTAATACTGCAAACCTCCACCTGATATAGGCTCTGAATTTAGCTAAACACACGTATAAAAAAAGAATTGCTGTGAACTTTGAAATAGAGAGACTAGCCAGAAACCAGTTCACAACACATGGCTTACACCTAAACAAATGCGGCAAGGAGATTATCTGCAATAGACTGGCCTTCCTGATAACTGTGGGTGACAATAAGAAACCAAAAGTCAGAAACCATAAACAGACACTAATAAGCAATTGGATAAAGACAAACTAGATGGGAAATAAAAAGAGTAATAGTGGCCATACTGTGCAAACTACACTAGACAAATGGGTCACGAAGTCACAGAGACGAAACACAAACCCCCTGACCCCTCAAAAAGGCCAGGAACCTGAAAGGATCAATAATGTGAGGGTGAACATTATCGAGACATCCCTCCAAAACGTCAATGTGATGCCTCAACAGTGTGAAGTGCATGTGGATACTTTTCAGGCCCATCTGGAATATGAGATGGCTGCCAAGGATGACCAACAGAACCAGCACAACTGCTCAGAAGTCAACATACCTGGAATACAGCACAATTTAAACTAAAGGTCAGTGACACAGTAAATATGACTTCGAGCCCCCAGAGTAAACCCCACTCAGACCTGAAAATCTATTATCACAATGTCCAATCCTTGAGCAACACAACTGATGACTTAAGCATTTTGCTGACCAGTGAACTCAGTGATATCTCAGTAGTATGCCTAGCAGAGCACTGGCTCTGCACTGATGTGGTTAAGCTAATCTCACTACCCAACTTCAAATTGTGTGAACACTACTCCAGATCAAATGATGGACATGGTGGAGTTGCCATCTTCATTAAACAACACATTGAATATAGCCCACTTCCTACCCTAAAGGAAATAGGAACAGATAAGATCTTTGAATGTGCAGCCATAAAGCTTACAGATCTAAATCTAATTGTAGCTACAATCTACCGTCCCCCCTCCAGTAGTATTAATGATTTTCTGTTACAAATGGACTTGTTTCTATCCAAAATAAGTCAGTGGAAACAGGAGGTGATTATATGTGGTGACTTTAATATAGACTTTCTAACCCACAACAGAAACAGGGAAACATTGATTAACATTGCAAAAACTTATAATCTGCATGGCCTTGTAAATGAGCCCACTAGAATAACACCCACATCCAAGACAGCTCTAGATCAAATTTTTGCAAATAGAAATAAACTTAACCCAACTCTAGAAGTATACAATGTAGGATTCAGTGACCATCAAGCTGTCATTTTAAAGGTTGATGTTAGCAAAGATACCTCAAACCCAGTCCCACCTAAAACTTTACGAAGGTTTTTCACCCAAGAGAACTTGAACAAGCTAAATGCCCTCCTTAGTAAAGAAAAGTGGACAGAGATGTACACAGCCAATGATGTCAACATGAAATTCAACATATTTCTTGACAAAATGATCCACCATTTTGAAGAGGCCTTTCCGCAAAAACCAGTAAGAATAAATAATAATAGAAACAAGAGTTGGATTACACCAGCTATAAAAATCTCTTGCAAACATAAAAGAATACTCCACATGTTATGTAAACAAAGTAGTGACTCTCCCCAATTAACAGAATACTATAAAAACTACTCATGTATCCTAAGAAGAGTGATAAGACAAGCAAAAAGGATGCAGAATGATGAGTACATTGACAAATCCAGCAATAAAGTAAAAGCAATGTGGAATATCATAAAAAGGGAAAGAGGGGAGATGAAAGCTTCACATACGAACATAGAAATCAAACTCCACAATGAATCTATATCTAATCCCGAAGTTGTGGTGAACTCATTCAACAATTTCTTTACAAGCATAGCTGAAAAACTGGTCCAAAATAATCCTAACACAAATTACCAACCAGCAAACCAAAAATATCACACATGTGCAGAGTCAATTTTCATTACCAAAGTCACTGAAAATGATGTTGCAAAAGCCCTCAGAGAGCTAAAAAATTCATATTCAGCTGGAATTGATGGTATCCCAGCAGCTGTAATCAAAAATTGTGAACACACAATTGCTGAACCATTAACTCACCTCTGTGACTGTTCTCTCCAGCCAGGTATCTTCCCTGAAGCTCTGAAACTTTCTAAAGTAATTCCTGTCTTCAAAAAAGGTGATAATAAAGATATGAATAACTACAGGCCTATCTCAATCTCATCCTGCTTTTCTAAAGTTTTTGAAAAAATAATGTCCCAAAAAATGATGGGCTTCATCGAAAAAAAAGATTTACTAAGTTTAACTCAACATGGGTTCAGAAGCAACAAATCTACTGAAACTGCAGTATATGACTGCATAAATACGCTTTTAGAACTGTTAGATAGAAAACAACCCATAACAGGCATATTTCTGGATCTGTCAAAGGCTTTTGACACTGTTGATCACAAAATATTACTGAAAAAATTAGAACACTACGGTATCAGAGGAATTGCAAACAACTGGATTGCTACATTCCTAACCAATCGGATGCAGAGTGTCAGCATGAAATATACTAATAGACAAAGCAACTCAATAACTGAAATACTATCAAGTAATAAAACTGTAAAGCAAGGTGTTCCACAGGGCTCAGTATTGGGACCCCTACTTTTCCTCCTGTATATTAACGACTTGAGCCTGAATGTTGATGCACACAAAACAATAATATTTGCTGATGACATAACTGTACTCCTCAAAGGGGAGAATACAGAGGCTGTGCAAAAAGCTGTGAACTTGGCTACTGATCAACTCAGTAACTGGGCAAAAATCAACAGATTGACTATCAACACCAAAAAGACAGCTTCCATGAACTTCCACACAACACAAAATGCAAATTCCTCTCAGCTATCTGTCACTATAAATAACCAGTCAATAGATACTGACGCTGTTTTCAAATTCCTAGGTCTGGGGGTTCAAGATAACCTGAAGTGGAATACACATACAGGAAAGGTAAATGCCAGGATTTGTACTGGCTGTTATGCATTGAGTGTACTGAAAACATGTGCTAGCCTGAAAACATTAACCAGTGCATACTATGCTTATATACAAGCCCACCCAAAATATGGTGTAATATTCTGGGGAAATGCTCCAACTGCTCTGAGCACATTCAGAATCCAGAACAGAGCAATGAGGATTATTACTGGGAGCAAACCCAGAGACTCCTGCAAACCCATCTTCAGAAAGTTGGAAATCCTTACACTGCCTTGCCTCTACATTCTGGAGACTCAAAAATTCTTCAGAAAACACATAGTGCCAACTGACCCCAGAGTCGTAAAAAATAGTGAAATACGTGAACACAACACCAGGAAAAACGCAAACCTGCATGTTATACATACAAACACTCAACTGTGTAAGAAGGGAGTTTTCCACATGGGCCTCCAGCTGTTCAACAATCTTCACACTAGTATTAAGTCCATCGAAGACAACATAAAATTTAGCAAAGCCGTGAAGTCATATTTGTTGTGTCACTGTTTTTACTCTGTAAATGAATACTTAGAACAATAATCTTGCTGTTTGTGTTAAATTGAAAACATTGAGCAATATAATACATTAGGATACTATAGGCTTACATTAATACATGTTAACAGTGTTAAATGATATTTTCTGACATCTGCAACACACTGTGTACCATCATATCACATGGAATAAATAATGTGCGAGTGTATACCTGTCCTTTTTTCCCCTTAAGGTAAGTCTTTCCGCTCCCGGGATTGGTATGACTCCTTACCCTCTCCCTTAAAACCTATATCCTTTTGTCTTTCCTTCTCCTTCCCTCTTTCCTGACGAGGCAACCGTTGGTTGCGAAAGCTAGATTTTGTGTGTATGTTTGTGTTTGTTTGTGTGTCTATCGACCTGCCAGCGCTTTTGTTTGGTAAGTCTCATCATCTTTCTTTTGGAATAAATAAATAAATAGATAAATATTTAGTTCCCTTTTATTACATTCATAATGTAAGATGTATCAAGACATAAGATAGTGTAAAATTTTTACATAAAAGTTTGCACAAATTGTAGGTACATATGGACTGATAATTTTCTTATCAACACATCTTGATCAACTGTAATAATTTAAACAATATTTTATGTAATTAAGTTTAAGAAAATGTAATTCTGTGTAGACACAATTAGACACAAAAGATACATAGATGAAAAGTAATTGACACATCCTGATTGATTGTACCAAAGTGAGTGATATTCTAGATAAATGTGTATTAAGAAACTAAAATCACATGTCCACACATATGGCCATAAAAGACACATTAACAGGAGTACATTAGTAAATTTCCAGGTAGAGATATTATGAGGCAGAACCTATAGACTTGAGCAATATTTCAAATATTTATTAATATTGTCAAAGCTGCAGGTGACTAGTAAATTTTGTAGTTTTTGTTTCAATGAATTGAAGTTTTGTAGTCTTTGGTCGTAGATTTTCATATTCTTTTGGTCTTATTTTTTACATTGTCATATTTGTTATTATTGCTGTTTATTACACAATCCTTCTTCTTTTTTCTCCACCCAAGATGAGTGTGAGAGCAGCTTGCATGGGTCAAGGAAAATCATTTGTTTGGTCCTCTTTCTCAGGACTCGAGCAGCTCTCCATACAGTTAGTACATAGGGCTAGATGTTGTTGATTGTCCACTGAAGCTCCAAGCCAATTAGAAGTAAACAGCTTCTTGCTTTGGCAGTGGAAATGATTATGTCATTTACTAGTGATAACTGATAGGTTAGGTTAGGGCATCAAGAAGAAGGGTCAAACTGTGTGTATGTGGGGAGGGGGGAGTGGTAGGTTGTTTTTCCAAGCTGGATCATCACTTATTACATTGGCGATGGTCTGTGATGCAACTTGGAAGTTGTTGATTGTCTACTAAAGCTCCAAGATAGTTAGAAGTAAACAGTTTCTTCATTGTCTAATGCTGGGTCCCATGAACAATGAAGACAGAGTCTCTACATTTGTGTATTTCACTATTGGCTTGTAGTAAATGGTGATGCAATTGTAAAAATCTGGGTATGGAGCCCAGCAGTGCAATCTTTGAGCCTTCTTCTCTGGGACAGTAACCTTGGAGATCAAGTGATCCAAGGAATGGTTTGACGAAATGAAATTTAGTGTCCTATACTTTTATATGACATTTCTTTATCATAAGCACCTCTTTTTGTATTTGTGAGTAATTACTTTCATATGATGTTAGCATCTTTGAGATGAATAAATTGGGTGATACAACTAGTTTGGTTTGCAGGCACCATACCTAGATCATGTCGAGACACATGTCCAATTATCACTAATGGTTTTTTTTTTCCCAGGCACTCATGTAGCCAGACCAGATGCTGATCAGAGTTTCTGTTTCTGCATTTTAAATGCTCATCACATTCATTTGGCCAAGCAAATGTGAGACTTTTGCATTATAGTTTGTAGAATGGATGCATAAGATCAACTGGCTAGGTGATAAATTTTATGCCGTATTTGACTTCCATTAAGAAACCTTGTAGTTATACTAGATTCTTGGGGCACAGCAGAGTGTCAATTATGGCTAAGTATTGATCTGTGGGTGTGAAGCCTTTTACACTAGCGTATGATTGATGTACCCTACTTTCTCTTTGGAAAAAATGTGTTCATCAAGGTTATACTTTACACCTATTTCTCATAGGCGAGAAAATGCTGCATGCGCATTTTTCATATCCTTGGCTTTGCTGTGATCTGTCACTATGATATTGTCAAGATAATTTGCACTATATTGGGATTGATGCTGTAAGTTCCTTAATGTAGTGCTGAAAAATTGCTGGTGAAATTGCAACAGGGTATGGTAGGCATAGATATTTTTACAAGTTATCAGGCATTTTATTTCATTAATTTTTTCTATTCCTCATCTAATGGCAGTTATATATAGCACTCCGTCTTCAGGTCACAAGTGGCCCATCAGGACCACCAGACTGCCGTGTCATTCTCAGTTGAGGATGCGGATAGAAGGGGTGTGTGGTCAGCACACCGCTCTCCCAGTCGTCATGATGGATTTCTTTGACCGGAGCTGCTACTCGGTCAAGTAGCTCCTCAATTGGCATCACAAGGCTGAGTGCACCCCAAAAAATGGCAACAGCGCATGGCAGCTGGATGGTCACCCATCCAAGTGCCGGCCACACCTGACAGCGCTTAACTTCGGTGATCTCACGAGAAGCAGTGTATCCACTGCGGCAAGGCCGTTGCCAGTTATATATAGGCTCCTTCTAAATTTGTTTTCAAGAAATTCTTACCTCTTGCTAATTTTGTCAGCATTTCTTTTGATCTGGGGATTGAATATTAATCTATGATTGGCCAGTAATTATTGAATTGAAATCTCCACACAATGTTAGTGATCAACTTGATTTTTCTGTACTACTATTGGTGTAATCCTATTACCTGACTTCATAGATTAAATGACTCATGAAGTTTTTAAACACTCAAGTTCTGGTTTAATTGATTGTCTTACTGCTATTGGCACTGGATGCCCTCTTGAGAATTTGGATGATACCACAGGCTTTAAAGTGAAATGCACTGTGAAAATGCTGGTGTACCACAGACCAGATGCTAATAATGACTCAAATTCCATGCTTAAGTTTTCTAAGGGACTGGACAGAATTCCAGCTCAGTTAAACTTACTATGTCCTGTGTAATAAATCCAAAAGCCATGAATGTATTGATTCCAAAACTCTTGAGCCACTACCTGAGGAGGAATTTCATTAGTCAGTTGCTTGTATTTCATTTCACTTGTGAAAATACCTGTAATTGGAATCTTTTGTTGGTTGTATGACACCAAATGATGGTTAACTCTGGGTAATAGTCGAGAGCCCATTCATTGATAAGTTCCAAAGTTGATTACAGTCACTCTGGCACTGGTGTAGATAGGAAAGACACTGGACATATTGATTGAGAGTTAGGTTTGCAGATGTTTTATGGTATTGATTTGAAGCTGTATAATATTTAGTTCCTAGTGTGTTAATGTTCATTTTATTAGCTTAATCTCCTGGATCTCCTGCAGTTAATTGTTACTGCTCACAATTTCTAAATGCCCTTCTTTGCCATAGCACCGACAGTCTTCATTGCCGAATGGCAGTTCATTGGTCATGCAACACTTCAGGGGCTGCTCTATTTGCACTTTGGCCAATTAATAGTCAGTGGTTCTTTCTGTTGCACAACAAACTTCCACAGCTTTTTCTGTAGCATTTCCAGCTTTTCTTCCTGCTGGTGCTGTTGCTCAAATTGCTGCTTTTGAGATTGTGCCTCTAACTTTTCTCCACACCATTGCTGTCATTCCATTTGTTGTACTTCCAAGACAGTTTTTCTCATTGCTACATTTGCAGAAACTCTATATCCATTTTATTGTTTGTTTGTCCACACAAAATGTTTGAAATACCCCATCACCAGTTTTGTTTCAGCTTGCAACCACATTTTACTACAGGAATACAAGATACAATAAATCACAGTATGGAACACTGAGTTCACTCAACAGTGTGATGCTATTTTACATGCTTAGAAACCAGTTCATATCCAAGAGAAGTTGATGGTACAAGCACCAGTAAACCAAGCAAAGTTTGTGAGAGATACCAAGTAATGCACCAGTTTTCATTGTTGTTGTATCCATCCAGCAGATAGCGATGATAAACAGAATAGGCAGATTACCAAGAGAGAACTTATCCTACCATGGTCCCACTCTTCCTCCCCTCCCTCTGGCCTTTAATCACAGGCAGAAAACAGCTGGCCATGCCCATGTGACAGATTATGGCTTTTGATGGCATCAGTTTGTTCTTGTGTGGTGCCATGGTATCCCTTATTGAGAAACCACCCCCAGTTGTATAGCTGTCTGAGGCAGCTCAGCATTAATAGTGCTCTTGGCTTCTAAACTGTTAAAGAAAAAAAAAACACTCCTAGCTTGAAGTTTTTTTTTTTTTTTTTTTTTTTGAGAAAAGTGGGATTCAGTTGGGGAGTTTGGAAAGCCTGCAGAGGATTACATAAACCAGACTCTAGTTTAAGATAAACCCACCTGTTATGAGAAAATACAGTTCTTTGGTCCTGTGCCAGTTCCAATTCAGAGATGATAGAAGGGTCCGAGGGAGATATAAAGATTAAACAGTAAATGAAAAGTGGAAAGATAAACCAAAAGCAAAATTTCCCAATCAACCATAGGTCAGAAAATGAAATGTTGTGGAACTATGGCCACAATCAGCAGTGAGTGTGATCTGACTTGCCCCAGCTAACAACTGTTATCTTCAAGTGTCCAGTTAAAGGGTAAATTAGCCCAAGAGTATTGTTTAAGTTGTTAAAAGTTGGGAAGCTTTCAACTCCTGTTCACAGGTAATTTCATTAGGCACAATTATCTCTGATGTTTCCTAGATAACACTTGACTTTTAAATCAACTGCATGAAGTGCCATAATGGCAGTAATTTGTTGAAATAATCAGTTGCACTGCACAAATGGCACTGTTTTGAGGTATTGACATGTGGTACTTTTTGTGCAGTGTTTTAATAATGAAATATAGAGGCCACGTATTTTACTTTTTTACTGATTGATAGAGAGATTGAATGATCATTTGTCCTTATAAGTAGATCTGTAACAATAAATTAAATTTTAATTGCTATCATGTTTTGTATTGCATTTCTTACTTTAAATGCTCAATTTGTCTGCCTCAAAAGTAGACATTAAGAATGATTGGTCTAACTTTTCAGAAATTCCTGATTTATTGTGAATAATTGTTGCAGCCTCAAAATTCGTGTTACTGGCTCTTCACAAGGGTTGAATGGTGTATGTTAATGTAGTCTCTCATAAAACTCCATCCGAAAAAGTTTAGTGTTGTTAAATTGTACAAACTGTTAAACCATTTATGGGGACCATTGCCCAAACCATCTGTGTCTAACTACTAAGGGGCACCATGTTGTTGGCACAGTATCTCTTGCCATACATGTAGAGGAATGTCTTCTAGCAGTTTGGCAGTTTCATTTCTAAAAATAATATACAGGGTATCCCTCTCAAACCTCCCTGATTTCTAGGACTCAGGAGAGAAAAACCACAGTAGATACAACAATGAAAAATGCACCACAGTGTAGAGCATCTCAAAGAATTTATATTCCCACGTCAGAAGTGCCAAGTATCATTACCAGAGTGCAATGTGGTCGCATGAAGTGAAAATGGCGATTCCACAGCAGCGCACGCAAGCAGTTGTGTGGTTTGCAGAAACAAAATCACCGGTTACTGTGCAAAGAAATCATCATTGTGGGTATGAATTTGATCCACCTGATGTAAAAACAGTTAAGGAATGGTATAGGAAGTTTCTGGCAGCAGGAAGTTTTCTGAAACATTCTGACGGTGCACGTTACGGAGTTTCAGAAGAGACAGTGGAGGACATCAGACAAACATTTCTTAGAAGCCCATGTAAGTCAATTTGTCAGGCATCTAGGAAACTTGATGTACCTCAATCAACATTGCATCATGTAGTTCACCAGCATCTTCATATGTGTGCTTAAAAAGTGCAAATTCTGCAACATCTCATGCCAAACGACAAACCGCGCCTACAACAATTTGCTGCAGATATTCTGCAGCGTATTGATATGGATGCCAGCTTCCTGGAAATATGTTTATTCACAGATGGGGCAACCTTTCATCTATCAGGAAGGGTTAATAGGCATAATGTTCTGATTTGGGGTTTGCAAAATCTGCACGTTGTCATTGAACGTGTTCGTGACAGTCCCAAACTAAACGTCTGGTGCAGCTGATGTACGACATGATTGTTGGACTTTTCTTCTTTGCGGACCAAACATTGAATAGGTCAATGTATCTGGACATGTTGGAGCAGTTTGTGTACCCTCAGATACAAGACTTGCAACCCAACATCATTTTTCAACAAGATTGAGCTCTGCCACATTGGTCAATGGCTGTTCGCAAGTGCCTGGATAGGAAATTTCCCAATCGTTGGATTGGATGCAGAGGACCCACTGCCTGGCCACCACGTTCTCCCGACATTATGCTGCTTGATTTCTTCATGTGGGGATTCATAAAGGACCGCATGTGTGCGACCAAAGTGGACAATATTCGTACGTTTCGACATCGTATCCCTAATGTGATTGCAACAATAACAGAGAAATGTTACAAATAACTTGGCAAGAAATTGAATATAGACTTGATATTCTTCATGCTACAAATGGTTCACATGTAAGGTGTATTGATAATAAGTAAATAAATTCTTTGAAGTGCTCTACAGTGTTGTGCAGTTTTCATTCCTGGGTCTTTGAAATCAGGGAGGTTTGAGTGGGACACCCTGTATAATTCTGCCCAATTAGTGTGGTGGTGGAACAAATCAAGTTGGCACCACCAATTACTCCTCAGATGAACCACAAATCTTTCTTGGTGACCCTGCTCTTGAATATAATGTGGATTTTCATATACTCACTGATGATGGGTTTGCTCAATAAATACTCCTTCCCCCAGTGAAAATAGCATTATATACGAACAGAATAAAGCAGGGAGACTTCACAGTGTTGGAACATCAGCAGTATCTTGAAGTCTGGATGCAAAAATTTACTTGCCTTGAACAATCTCATATTTTGAAAGTCAACAATGTATGAAAAGATACATTGCTACTTACCATAAAGAAGACATGTTAGTGGGTTGTAGATGTTAATGTGAAACGCTACAGTATGTCTTCATTAGATTCTTAAGTCATTACTGTGCTTTGATGTCTTGAATTGTCATTTTGGAGATAAAAATGCTCGTTTCTCTCATGCAGTGGCCCATAGCCCTAAAAGTGTTGATACTGGTACCCTTATCACTGGGAAATTTGCATTTACAGCTCTGCAACCCACTGCTTCAGAAGCAATGTGGGAGTTGGCTAACCAATTGTTAGTGTTACTTTTCATAGTGACTATCAGCTAATAAAGCACACAAAAAGTGTAGTGCAGCACCACAACAGCCACAGTGTAACACATCAGCAGCTTCGCCATACAAAACCATACTTCTCAACACATCCAAGCCCGTACAATTAGTGGACAAACCCCTGCACAGTTACTGTTGATTGGCTAGCAATTTTATGGCCATAGCTCCAAAGCTAATGACCTTCCGTTATCTGGTATTTTTTCCTTGATTCAGATCCCTCTGTGTAATCTGATCTTATTATCATCTTCTTTTTCTTCATTCTGAATTTATCTTAAATAAACTTGTTCTTGTTTCCTTTATCCTGGATATATCCTCAATAAACGTGTTCTCTTTTTCTGTACTGTAATGATTCCAAATTTATTCCTGGTGTCTCTCGTACAAGTTGTCAGGTGTATTTTTTATGGTGTTTCTGCTCATTAAGTCTCTCATTTCATACCCAGTTTCAATGGAAAGCATCAGTTTGTTTCCCATTAAAAATAAAATTAGCTTAAATCAGAATTTTACGTGCCCTTTTGACAGAGCTGTCCCAGGTTAGTCTAGTGTAATATTCATTTTATTGATATTTATTAACAGTGACAATAAAACATGGAGAAAAACCAAGAACTTCAGCAGCAACAGGGCAGTCCTGCTATGTGTCAATAGCAATCAGCACAGGCCTGAGCAGTGCTGTTGCTGCTGGGATACTGGTTATTCTTCATGTTTCACTGTTATTGTTAATACATGTCAGTAAGACAAATATCATGCTAGACTAATTTGGGACCGCTCTGTTGATTTGGCACAACATTTTGATTTAAAAATCATTTATTTGTAATTGGAAAGAAACTGATGCTTTCCTCCAACATTAGGCATCATCTGAAAGACATGACAAGCAATTTTTGGGCTAACTTCTGCTACACTTTGCAAAAACAAAACTGCAAATGTCTGCTGAAACACCAGTGCAAATGCACCTAACAACTCTTAGGTGAGACACCCTTGGAAGAGTTTTTCTCTCTCTCTCTGTGTGTGTGTGTGGGGGGGGGGGGGGGGGGAGAGAGAGAGAACTGGGGGAGGAGGGTGGGGGAGAGCACTTTTAATTTAGTTATATTTTTTAACTGCAGGTTCTTCGTGTCGTCAGGTTAATCAAGGCATCACCAATGTTGGAAGATTTTGTATATAAAATATTTGGACCAGGAAAGAAGCTAGGCAGCCTCATCATTTTCACCATGTGTCTCCTGATTATTTCATCCAGCATTTCAATGCAACTATTTTGCTTTTTGTGCGATTTTACAAAATTTGAAAGTTTCCCAGAGGTAAGAAAATCTTTAATTCAGTAATGCTGTAATATAAATTACTAACCTCTGTACTGGTATATGAGAGAGGTTAAACTTAGATAGTTAAAATAATACAATTTTCAGTGGAAACTTTTACGGAATTGCACTTCCAGTTTGCATAATTTAAAATGAGACCATGATTAATAACTGTAGATTGCTACATACATGTTTTCTGACTTACTGTATTTCTTTATTGATGTTTAAAGTCTTGTATGGTGTAATATTATCTCTTTCTATGTCTTTTAGGCTTTCATGTCAATGTTTCAAATATTGACGCAAGAAGCTTGGGTGGAGGTCATGGATGAAACGATGCTACGAACCAGAGAAACTCTGGCACCACTTGTTGCAGTATACTTTATCTTGTATCATTTATTCGTCACTCTGGCAAGTGAAACACATGCATTATTGTTTTCAATAAGCTCCACATTTTACTCTGTAATACCCTAATATTTGTGTGTTTTTAAGTTAAGAACATTTAATCTAATTTGGAAAATACAGTACTCAT
This sequence comes from Schistocerca cancellata, assembly GCF_023864275.1. NCBI lineage: Eukaryota > Metazoa > Arthropoda > Insecta > Orthoptera > Acrididae > Schistocerca > Schistocerca cancellata. Next base: position 1,011,804,406 of record NC_064626.1, read on the forward strand.
ATAATCACAGTCAAATATTTTTTTTCTCTTTCTGCAGATATGTGCTTTGTTTATTGCATCCTAAATAAGTTTATTTATTCATATTATTGCTTGGTAAACAGTAGATACCTTATGTACCCCTCAACTTAGAGCATTTCAACACAGTCTGCTTGTAAGCAAAACTATTTTTTTCCATTGTCTATTAGAAATTCACAGTGCTGTGTCCAGAGTCATCATTCTCTGTTTAATCCTTCATTGTTGGTTAATGAAACCTAGAGGATCCCATGGGAAATAGATGTGGGAATATACAAAAGATAAATGTCGGAATAATGACAGATAAACTGAGTAAGAAAAGTATAAACAATAACTCCACACATTGTGGCACTGTATGACATGCAGATGTAAATTCTTAAAATTACAGAGGGACAGGAAGGCTGAGTAAAATTGTTCACAAAATTTAAGAATGTAGTATTTTTGCAAGTACTTTTGGTGCTGCTTCCTCTTCATGGACTTGACAGCATTATGATAAAGTCCTGCCCCTTAATTGTGGGAGGTTGAGTTCATAGTCCAGTTCAGCATTTGCAAACACTTCTCTGAATTATACCAATTAACATCATTATGCTTTTCCTGTGAAGCTGAGTTCATGACTGATTGGAATCATCTGGTAGTTGGTAGCAAATAAACACTGTTGTTATTGTTTCTATGCCATGTCATGTCATGTCGTGCCATGTCATGTCGTCATCAGTTAAATACAACACTTGGCATGGAAATCATGTTTTATTTACTATCTTATTTTGGCATATGAGTGGGACACATGCAGCCATCATCATACATCTAAGGTTTAACACCTTCAAGAGCAACATAACCATTGGATTTCATACATTGTACATCATCATAAACATAAACTTTCAGAGCAGGATTGTGACACATGTCAACAAACACCAATCGTTGGTGACCAGACATTGCAGGAGGTGGCATGCAGCATTGTATCTGTTCATGCAGCCAAAAAAGATGTGCCTGATATCCTCTTCTTCACCACAGTCATACAATGGGGATGCGACCAGACTAATACGATGTAGATGTTCTCAGTATCAGCCGTAGTTCAATGTGAGATGCCTTTTAGTGTTTGTGAGTCTTCTAGAACACTGATTTTTCTTGTGGCAGAAGTTAGAAATCAGCACTGGATTCACTTTAACATAATCTGTGTCGTATGTGGAAGTCTCTTGCCATTTTGTGTTTCGCTTCTTTCTGATTGTTGATTTAATAATGTAATTCCAAGTGTACCACTGTTCCATCATTAACGGCTGCTTTGGCTAGCTTGTCAACTGTTTCATTGCCAGGTATTCTTTTACCCATCACATGGTAACTTTCTGATCCCTATTTGTCATCTGTAACATCTGATTAATGGTGCTATTGGATGGTTGGTTCTTACATTGTACAGATGTCTTAATAGTTCCAGTACTGATCTGGAATCAAAAAAGATAACAAAGTCAGAATCCAAGTGCTTCTTGGGATATTGAAAGGCTTGAAGACTAGCCAAAAGCTTGGTTTTCACAATAATTGGTTCCTTAGGGATCTTCAATTGCATTCCACTATGATGACAGCTGCTATCCCAGTAAATACAACCATGTGCACCTTCATTCTCCAAAGCATTGGTGTAATGAATCTTGCATTTTTACATTTTGAAGACACCCCATCAAAATGCAGTTACTTGAATAACCACAGCCAAAGTCTAGATCAAAATCTAACTTTGGTTTGAATACACTGGTGTGGTAGTGTGCTTCCAAGCCGGGACAGAACTGATCTGGATGGAGAGTGCAGGTATTTATACAGACAGAAAATATTCCTGAATGCTGTTATTTAAACAAATATAAAATATTCTAGCATATATAAACTAAAGGTATTTCAAGTACCTTCCAGAAATGATAAATACTAAATAACAAATAATTGCTGGTGGCCAAGTTTGAACTGGCAACCCACATCTCACCAGCCAGTGATTTTAATCACTACACCACACAACATGCATTGCAGCTCGTAGCAATAATTTTCACCCATTACTTACAGATTTTTTCCTGATAATTAAGTTGTTTTTTATAGGCCTGATCATTCCTTCAATATTGTCTAATACGCCAACTAAAAATCTTGTATTTCCTTTCAGATTGTGTTGAGTTTGTTTGTTGCTGTTATACTAGATAATTTAGAACTTGATGAGGACATAAAGAAACTGAAGCAATTAAAGTTTCGTGAACAGAGTGCTGAAATAAAGGAAACATTACCTTTCCGCTTAAGGATTTTTGAAAAATTCCCTGACAGTCCACAGATGACATGCCTACATAAAGTGCCATCAGACTTCAGTCTGCCAAAAGTAAGCATTACATGTAGATTATATATACACATACTTTAAAAATATTTAACTAAATTATTATTTAGATTTGAAACTAATCTTAATTTTGAATATGAATTCTTACAGGTTTAGTGTAGGCAACCTTTTTTTATAAAACTTAATAGATGAAGATCTTTTCTGGGGTCAACTCCATTGATGTGATAGGGCATTGAAGTTGTGCCAATAAGGTAACTAATTTGGTGCTTACGTGCGTGTGCGCGCGCGTGCGCACACACACTACCACACACACACACACACACACACACACACACACACACACACACAGCTACATTGTGCCATTGGCCAAGACATTGTAGCCACACTGTGCGTGTGTGTGTGTGTGTGTGTGTGTGTGTGTGTGTGTGTGTGTGTGTGTGTGTGTGTCCATCCATGGAACACCCCAACCCCAACTACATACTAAGTATGTACTTTCAACCCTTTCATATTAATACTAGTAGTAAATCCGAGTCGGACTAAAGGAAGACTGAAACATCAAATTAATCAAGGTAGAGTAAAAAGAAAAAAGATGAAAATGGTGCAGGACAGAAACCCTGAAGGGGATCAGCAGAGAAGTTGATACAGCAGGAGGGATCCAGATGACGCAGATGTGAAGCAGTCATTGAAGTGAAGCACATAAAGTTGGGCAGCATGTTCAGCAAGTGTGTGGTCCTTCCTACAAACCAGCTGCATGGGTGGCAATTGTGCCTACAAGTTATCCTTAATCCCCACAACCTTCACTACTCCCCATTCCCCACCTACTTATTCCCTTTTCTGCTCCCAATCCAAGCAGGCTAGGGTGGTTGGTAGGGGCAGGGAATGGGAGGAAACAAACAAAACAAACTTAGCATCTGGCAATGTAACAGAAAAGTGGTCATTAATTTACACAAGAAAAAGTAATGGGGAAGCTGTTAGTCTTGAATGATTTCCTTCAAAGGCTGTGCCATCTGGATTCTTCCCATCAACACCAGCTTTTCTTAATCACACAGGTGGAAACCATCCCTACAACATATTTTTTGTTCCTGAAACCCCCACGGCCTCAACCTTAGCTAGTCCCTGTTCCCCACATACCTATCTCCTTCCTTGCTCACACAACAGCCTTACGCACAGCAATGCACCTTTATTCTTTCTCCATTCAATGCTTCTCCCCTCTCCCTTTCCTGCCCTTCCCCCCCCCCCCCCCCCCCCCCCCCCCCCCCAACTTTGCACCTAGCACAGTAAATTTGTGGGGATATTTGAAAGTTGTTTTCCTGATAAATTATTCAGAAACTTAATAATAATAATAAGGCAAGTAAGACAAGGAATAACTAAGGGAATTTAAACCATATATAAGAGGAGAGGCAAGTTTATGTAAAAGCCAGAATAAATCGAGAGCTGACATTACTTGTGTACTACAGAAAATATTATAGTATTTTAGGAAAGTCAATAAAATGCCCATAAATATGTCTGTCCTGGCAGAAATAAATAATGCCAATAACAAGATTAAAACTATATAAGACATTGTGAAATAGGATTCAGGACAGCCAGTCAGTGTACAAGATTCCATAACATTTAAACTAAATGACAATGTTGTGACTGATAATTCACAAGTTGAAAGTACTTTTAACAGTCACTTTCTAAATGTAGCAGCAAATATACGAATAAATGCTACAGTTTCAGAAGCAAAGGAATTTATGAGGGTGGTTGGAAAAGTTCTTGGAATAGAATGGAAAAAAAGTACTTACATCACTGAAACTTTTTTTATTTTTCAATGTAGCGTTTTTGTAGATTAATGCACTTGATCCAACAATGTTCCAGTGCCTTAATCCCATCTTAAAAATGAGTTTCCTCCAGGCCTACAAAATAGTTGTCAACTCTGGCTATTAATTCTTCATTTGAAGTAAATCTTTATCCACCAAGAAAAATTTTCAGTTTTTGGGAAGAGATGGAAGTCTGACAGAGAATAAGGCAGGTGTGGCAACAATTCATAACAGTTTGTGTAATTTTGCCATAGTGACGGCACGTGTGCGTTGTCTGGATGGAAGATGACTTTCTTCCTTGCTAAACCTGGCGTTTTTTCATGTATCTTTTGTTGCAATTTGTCCAGGAGGTTAACATAGTATTCTTCAGTAATTGTTTGCCCAGTGGGGAGATAATCTACAAACAGAATGCCCTTCACATCCCAGAACACTGATGTCATGACTTTTCCCGCCAAAGGAATTGTCTTCGCTTTCTTTAGTGATGGAGAATCAGCAACTTTCTACTATTTTGGCTGTTGTTTTGTCTCTGCACCCAAGTTTCATCTGAGGTCACAAACCAGTGCAAAAAATCTTGTTTGTTTCTCCTAAAATGGGCCAAACATTGTTCCGATATGCCCATTCTCATGCGTTTTTGATCCAGTGTCAAGAGTAATGGCACCCATCTTGCAGATAATTTTTTTCATTTCTAATTCTTCAGTTAAAATGTGATGGGCCTATACCCTTTTAGATGACATCTGGCAAACATGAACAATTTCACACACTTTCAATCGGCGATTCTCCATGACCATTTTGTGCATTTTTGCAATGATTTATGGAGCAGTGAGACATCTTGACTGACCACTGTGCAGGTCATCATCTAAGCTCTCTCGACCACATTTAAATTCATTTGCCCACTTGCAACAGTGCAGAGTCCCCCAGTGTATTTTGTAAATCAGTATGAATATCCTTTGCTTTCACACCTTTCTTTACAAAGTACTTAATCTCTGCTCAAATCTCCATTTTTTTCCATCTTCGTAAATCACTACATGGGAACAACAACAGAGCAATGTCACCACCACAGCTCTCTTCCAAGAGAACTGACGTGGCATGTGTTTACAATCAACAATCCAATGAATATCAGGTGAACAACTCGTTGTGCTAGCACTGTCCTCTCGTGGTGATTCCGAGAACTTTTCAAACCACCCTCATATTGAAAATGACATTCCACAAAACTTTAAGCAACTATAAGTAGCACCAATGTCCTTCACTGAAATTAATAGAATTATGAAAATTCCCAAAAAGCAAAAGCCTGTGTGGGGCCGATGGAATTTCAAACAGAATTCTGAAAAATTTCTCCAACTTAATAAGTAATTTTATTAGTGATGTATGTAATGCATCACTAGCACAGAGAATTATTCCAGGCAGGTTAAAATACAGTATGAAATTATTAAACCACTTCATAAGAAAGATAACAACACAGACTTAAACAAGTATCATAAAATTTATTTGCTGACATCTTTTTCCAAAATATTCGGTAAAGTAGTCACACACATAAGCAGAAACATAATCCTTAGCATATCACAGTTTGAATTCCCTAAAGTTTGCTTCACTGAGAAGGCTATTGATTCATTCATTCATCAAATAATACAAACCTTAAATAATAGTGTATCACCAGTTGGTATTGTTTGTGATCTTTCCAAGTCATTTGATTGTGCAGATCTTAATACTCTCCTAGAAAAAATTAAGTTTTATGGAATTGACAGCTTTACACATAACTGGTTTGAATAGTGTTTAACAAACAGATGGAAAAATGCTTAATAATTCAGACAATGTTGAAAAGATAAAAGACTTAAGTGAATGGGCAACACAAAAAGTCGTGAAGGGTGTCCACTCCTGTTCCCTTATACATATGAATAACATTTCACTTAACAGTCAACAAGTAATATTGGTACTTTTTGCAGATGATACTAGTCCTATGATAAATCTCATTAGAGGCAAAGCAACTGAAGAGTTGGTAAATGATATTTTCCAAAGACTTATTAAGTGGTTCTATGAAAATGGACTCTCTCTAAATTTTGGAAAAATGCACTTGATTCAATTTTGTACAACAAACAGATACATAGCAACTACTGATGTAGCACAAGAATGGTAGTCAGTAAATACGGCAGAATGTTCCAAATTTTTTGGTGTGCATATTGATGAAAACTTGAACTGGAAAAGTCTATTACTGAGCTTCTCAACCACTGAAGTTCAGCTGTGTGTGCTCTTCATACAATTGGTAGCCTTGGAAACAAATGTATTAGCATCCTGACATATTTTTTGTATTTCCAATCGGTAATGTCATAAAGAATAAGTTTCTGGGGTAACTCATCACTTAGAAAGAAAGTATTGATTGCACAAAAGCAAGCAGTAAGAAAATATGTGCTGTTCCCTCATGGACATACATCATGTGCATAGATAACTGCACCATCACAATACATGTATTCACCAATGAAATTCATCATAAATAATCCATCACAGGTTAGAAAGAACAGTGATGTACATACCTACAACACTATAGAGAAAGATGATCTTTATTACCCATTGTTAAAGCTGTTAGTGGCTTAGAAAGAAGTTCAGAATGCACCAACAAAAAGTTTTGATCATTTGCTCGATAACATAAAATGTCTGACAGGTAGTGAAGCAAGTTTTAAAACTAACCGAAAATCATTTCTACAGAAATAATCAAAATGAAAATGCAATGTAATTGGACAGATAAAATGACTACTCACCAAGCAGTGGCAGTTGTGTAAGCATGACTAAAAAAATAATGTCATAAATAATGTTAACACTAATCACGTATACATATCCTAAAAACTGGTTTGTTCCACGTCATTTTGATAAAATAATTGTTCAGATAATGTGTGGAACTAACTATCTAGCAGCCATATCCTGTTCCCATCACATCCCTGCACACACTCCCAGGCAGCACATCATCTTCCCCCACACCTATCCCATTATCCCTCCCCACATTGCCTCCTTACTCCACCACTCACCCCAGGTTGCTGCTCACATCAGACACAGTCACAGTCCACAGTCGGGCTACAGCAACTGGAGACAGTGGCGATGTATGTGTCTGTTGTGCTTGTGTGACTGTGTATGTACGTTTTCTGTTTCCAAAGGAGGACAATTTTGTCCAAAAGCTTAAATTTTTAGCAGTCTTTTCATAAGGCCTTGGGCTCAGTGCCTCCTCTATGTGGTGAGTAATGGTCTATCCTTTTCATAATATTGTTGTTCTACCAGATTAGGTTTAACCAAAGAGTATGTACCCAAAGAGAGAGATGAGCTGGCCAGTACTTAACTTCAGGAAGTGCATCACCCAGTTCAGGTAGTAGACACACATAGAGATTAGATTATATTAGATTCAGTTTTCTTTCCATACACACAAAAAATGAGTAGATTCTCGTGGATGTGGAACATGTCAGAAAGTATAACATAAAAAATGTAAAACATTTGAATATAACACTACCCTGATCACTTGTCAGGACATTGTCAAAATATATGAGCATATTACATTAAACTGGCACTCCCAATATTTACAAAATAAGTACACTGTGAGAATGAAACATTGTTAAGCACTATTAATAAATTTATCATACCCAAAATACCTAATCTTGATGTTGTGACCAAATGCTGTCAAAAATGAAATCTAACAGACAGTTTTACTTAAGCTGGCCTAACAGTCTCTGTTAAGAAATTCATCTATAGAGTGGAAGCGCCTGCCTATCAAAAAGCCTTCCAAACTCTGTTTAAAACATGCTTTATCTGAAACCAAGTTTTTAATGTTATCGAAAATGTGTGTTCCTGAATATTGGACCCCTTTTTGGACTGAGGTAAGTGATTTTAAGTCTTTATGTACATTGTTCTTATCCTTAGTATTGATACTACGTATTGAGCTACTGGTTGGAAATAGAGATATATTACTTGCAACAAATTTCATTAAGGAATAAATATACTGAGAAGCAGTGGCTAGAGTACAAAGTTCCTTGAACACGTTTCTATGTGATGTTCTTAAATTTACACCAAAAATGATTCTTATTACATGCTTTTGCAGGCTAAAAACTTTTGCTTGGTTTGATGAGTTGCTCCAGAATATGGTCCCATATGACATAATAGAATGAAAGTAGGCAAAGTATACAAGTTTTTTTATATTTATATCTCCTACATCTGACATCATTCTCACTGCAAATACAGACCTGTCTAGGCAATTAAGCAATTCTGTGGCATGCCCTTCCCAACAGAATTTATTATCCAGTTGTAATCCCAGAAATTTAACACTGTCAGCCTCTTCAATCTACATGTCTTCATATGTTGAACAAATGATGGAAGGAAACCTCTTACAGGTTCTGAACTGTATATAGTGGATCTTTTCAAAGTTTAATGACAATGAAATAGCTCTAAACCATTTATTATTGTCATTGAAAATTTAATTAGCAGCTATGTCTAAATCTGTACTTGACTTACTACTTATTGCAATGTTTGTATCATCTGCAAAGAAAACAAACTTAGCATCTGGCAATGTAACAGAAAATAGGTCATTAATTTACACAAGAAAAAGTAATGGACCTAACGTGGAACCTTGAGAAACACCACACGTAATTAATTCCCAATCATATGAAGACTGACTGCTTACTGCACAGGTATTTCGTAACGACAGCCTTTTTTCCTGTTAGTTAGATAAGACTCAAACCATCCATCCATCAACTGTAGTGGGAATTTCCATCCTGAATTAATGTACTGGCCAGGATCAGCCCCTAAGTGAACTTGACAAATTTCTGAGAAGATTGGTCACAGATTGTTTGACTTACAGGAGAGGATCATGAACATGTTGCAAACCTGGAGTGGTAGAAGATAAACACCTATCCCATAAAAGACCACTTACTGAGTTTCAAGAACCAGTATTAGGTGAGAAATTTGGGCATATATTACAGCACCATGTGTATTGCTTCTGTAGAAACTGCGAAGATAAAATTAAACTAATTGCAGCAAACCCAGAGGCATTTAAGCAGGCCATTCTTCCCACAATCTGTGCTCATATGGAATGGAAGATACCCTAATATGTATCAGATTGAGAAGTAACATCTACCAAGCACTTCGCAGTGGTTTGCAGGGTTGGTTGTAGATGTAGATGGATATGTACCATTTGACATACATTATACTTTATGGTGTACTTTATATGCATGTATATTAGCAGCTGCTTTTCTTCAATAACCTTCCTACCAATAAAGCTTTTGCTTAAATTGTTTTACTGTATATGGTTAACATATTTGTATGTTACAGGTGAGAGAAAGTTTTATGAGGCAGTTTGTCTATGAAGTGGAAGATGAAGAAACAGAAGGAGGGAAAAAAGTAAATGAAATATTTGACCCACATCAGATAGGATATCGTAAACAGAAGCCATTAAGAACACTGACCACTTTTCCAAAAGTGCGCAGCATTGATACAAGACTGAGAAAATCAGCAGTAACACGAATAATAAAGTAAGTTTCGATTGTATCATACGCAGAGTGCTGATATTATATTTTGACCTTTCCAGGAAAAACATCAAAGTTCTTGCAACATATGAATTTTTCACTCAACTGATAGTGTATTACATAATACTGTCTACATATTTTCCATTAGATTTCTTTCACTTCTATTCATTGTTGGTGAGTATTATTTTCCCCTGTCATTCTTATTAATACTGTATGTTTTATCAATCGGTGTTGTATCTTCCAAAACACTGACAAAGTTTTGAAATGGACCAAAATGTTATTCTGGTTTCACAAAACTCCATAGTAATTGAGGTATTGCTTAGAATGTCATATTAAATGAAAGCATTAACTATCGCAACATAAAAAAAATGGAAGAGGTTCAGCTTCGCGTTAAAGTTAACAGACAAAGCCACAAACAGATACAGTCAGTGCAACTGAGAATAAAGTCTGACAGTTGACCTCTATAGAAATTATATAAAATAATGCAAATGTGGCAAGAAATCATGCAGCAAAATGGTGTTTAAGCATCATTGTGATCGCTTTAAAGCTGGTGATGAGTGTGAAATTTGTTAAAAATGGCATTTTCGTTTATTGGCTCACAAAGATACTAGACTGGATGAACTTGTTTATTTTGTATTGGCATTGGCCTTGTGCACATACTGAGAAGAAAATAGTTGTTGTGGCCTTCAATGTGAAGACTGATTTAATGGAGCTCCCCGCTCTGGTCTATCTTATTCAGGTCACTTCATCTCTGTGTAACTACTGCAACCTACAACCATTTGAACCAGCTTACTACATTCAAGCCTTGGACTCTCTCTATAGTAGGTTCCCCCAAACATCCCTCCATTATCAAATTGACTATTCCCCAATGGCTCAGTATGTGTCATCTCTACCTATCTCTTCTTTTACTTAAGCTGGGACATATACATATATTTCTTTTCTCCCGGATTCAGTACAGTGCCTCCACATTAGTTTTACAATCTTTCTACCTACTCTTTAGCATTCTTCTATAGTGTTCGTTATGTCTATATTGTTTATCATTTGCATTTCTCCACCATATATGGCTGTATTCGAAACATCTCAGAAGTGCTTTAGTTGCTGTTGTCAGTCTACATTTTATATCCTCTTTACTGCTACCATCATCAGTTATTTTGCCACACAAATGTCAAAACTCATCTGCTACTTTCAGAATCTCATTTCCTAATCTAATTCCTTCAACATCACCTGAATTACCCTTTATTGTGCTTTTACTGGTATTCAACTTATAATCTCTTTTCCATTTAGCCGATCATCCAAGTCCTTTGCTGTCCATGTTAGAATTACAGTGTTATCAGAAAACCTTAAAGTCTTTGTTTTTTTCTTCCTGAGCTTTAATTCCTTTTCCAAACTCTTTCTTGGTTTCCTTTTTGTTTGCACTGTGTACAGACTGATAACAATTTGGGGCATCACTCCATCCTTTTCATACCCTTCAACTCCTATAATATCCATCTGGTTTCTATACAAGTTGTAGAGGGCCTTTTACTCCCAATATGTCATCACTGATAACTTTAGAACTGCAATGAGTGTTTTCCAGTCAACATTGCCAAAAGATTTCTCATAATCTACAAACACTATAAAGTGTTTTATATAAAACACAAATTATTTACAGAATAATGAAAGACTAGTAGAAGATGAAAGACTAGGAGAATGAAAGACTAGGAGAAGATCAGTTTGGGTTCCAGATAAAGCCTGGAACATATCAGACAATACTGACCCTACAACTTATCTAAGAAGACTGATTGTAATAATTTGTGTTAATATGCTACAACTGAGACTTATCAAACCAATGGTTCAGTAATACACACATATGTCAATATTTTCTTCCTTTGGTATTGTGATTACTGTCATCTTCCTGAAGTCTCAGGATGTTTTGCCATCTCATGTAACCGCCATTCAGTGTGATACAGTTTTATCATGGTTGGTCCTCTGAAGGATCATAATAAAGTAAATGTTGTGTACTTCAGATACCTTGTTTTGAACAGTGCTATGTCAAATTCTCTCTGTATCTCATCTTCACCCATTTCCTCTTTCCTCTCCATAATATTGTCATCAAGTTATTTTTCTTTATATATTTACACAGCCATTCTGTATCTTTATTCCACCTGTCGGCTTTCTCTTCTTTACTCAGTACTGGCTTGCCAGCTGGGCTCTTGATGTCTGTGTAGCTGTTTCTGTTTTCTTCAAAGGTTTCTCTGATTTTTCTATATGCAGCATCTATCTTTTCTGTAGACATGCATACTTTTACAGTTTTCCATGTCTTCTCGAGTCATACATATTTTGCCAATTTGCACATTCTGTCACTCTCATTTTCTTACCCGCTTCATTTACTCCATTTTTATGTTTTCTCTTGCCTTAAATTAAATTCAATATCTTGTTTGTTGGCAAAGGATTTCTAACTGGGCTTATCTGTTTGCTTAGTTGTTCTTCTAATGCCTTCACTGTTTCACCAGCCAAAGCCCATTCATTTTCCCTTGTATTTATTTTACCTAACTTAGTTGTTTCTTAATGTCCTTGTGAAACTGTCAACAACCTCTGTGTGTTTCAACATATGCAGACCCCATCACATTCATTTTCTACATTTCTGCAATTTCTTTAACTTCTGCTCCTGGAGGTGTTTTGCAGCTTAAGATCTGGTTTCAAAATCTCTGTCTTATATAATCTGTCAGTACCTTAATGCTTCTTCAAGTAAGTGAATACAACTTTCTTTCATGGTTTTGAAACTAGGTATTTGCAGTCGTATAATGCGCCAAGTGCTAGTTGTCCCAATCTTTTTTCCCCCAGGTTATAACAATTTTATGACTGTCAGATGTCATTTTAATACTGCATTTAATCAGATAAATGTACTGACATCTGCATGTTCAAAGCAAAAGTTATTGATGACAGAAAAGCAAGCGCTAAGTAACCAGTTGGCTCACCTTGCACCCCACTGCTCTGGGCACTGTAAACTCCATAGTAAAAAATACTTTACCCCTGACAAAGGATTGGGCCACAGTCTTCTCCACTTTCACTCTCTGCTGCCTTCCCCTCAATCTCCCACACATTCAGTCGGAACACACTTACTGGGAAGTAAAAATGTTAACACCAATACTACAATTCAACCTAAGCTCTGAACACAATTCATTGGCCAACTGTTCCATATATATATATATATATATATATATATATATATATAAAATAGAGGGAAACATTCCACGTGGGAAAAATATATCTAAAAAGAAAGATGATGAGACTTACCAAACAAAAGCGCTGGCAGGTCGATAGACACACAAACAAACACAAACATACACACAAAATTCTAGCTTTCGCAACCAACGGTTGCCTCGTCAGGAAAGAGGGAAGGAGAGGGAAAGACAAAAGGATTGGGGTTTTAAGGGAGAGGGTAAGGAGTCATTCCAATCCCGGGAGTGGAAAGACTTACCTTAGGGGGAAAAAAGGACAGGCATACACTCGCACACACACACATATCCATCCGCATATACACAGACACAAGCAAACATTTGTAAAGGCAAAGAGTTTTGGCAGAGATGTCAGTCAGGGCGGAAGTACAGAGGCAAAGAAGATGTTGAAAGACAGGTGAGGTATGAGCGGCGGCAAATTGAAATTAGAACTTAGCGGAGATTGAGGCCTGGCGGATAGCGAGAAGAGAGGATATGCTGAAGGGCAAGTTCCCATCTCCGGAGTTCTGACAGGTTGGTGTTAGTGGGAAGTATCCAGATAACCCGGATGGTGTAACACTGTGCCAAGATGTGCTGGCCGTGCACCAAGGCATGTTTAGCCACAGGGTGATCCTCATTACCAACAACCTCAACTCCTTTGGTTCCATCAGATTCACTTGGTCTTACTCTAAATCCCATGCCACTTTCCTTGACGTTGACCTCCACCTGTCCAATGGCCAGCTTCACACGTCTGTCCACATCAAACCCACCAACAAGCAACAGTACCTCCATTATGACAGCTGCCACCCATTCCACATCAAACGGTCCCTTCCCTACAGCCTAGGTCTTCGTGGCAAACTAATCTGCTCCAGTCCGGAATCCTTGAACCATTACACCAACAACCTGAAAACAGCTTTTGCATCCCGTAACTACCCTCCCGACCTGGTACAGAAGCAAATAACCAGAGCCACTTCCTCCTCTCCTCAAACCCGGAACCTTCCACAGAAGAACCCCAAAAGTGCCCCACTTGTGACAGGATACTTTCCGGGACTGGATCAGATTCTGAATGTGGCTCTCCAGCAGGGATACGACTTCCTCAAATCCTGCCCTGAAATGAGATCCATCCTTCATGAAATCCTCCCCACTCCACCAAGAGTGTCTTTCCGCCGTCCACCTAACCTTCGTAACCTCTTAGTTCACCCCTATGAAATCCCCAAACCACCTTCCCTACCCTCTGGCTCCTACCCCTGTAACCGCCCCTGGTGTAAATCCTGTCCCATGCACCCTCCCACCACCACCTATTCCAGTCCTGTAACCCGGAAGGTGTACACGATCAAAGGCAGAGCCACGTGTGAAAGCACCCACGTGATTTACCAACTGACCTGCCTACACTGTGAAGTGTTCTATGTGGGAATGACCAGCAACAAACTGTCCATTAGCATGAAAGGACACAGGCAGACAGTGTTTGTTGGTAATGAGGATCACCCTGCGGCTAAACATGCCTTGGTGCACGGCCAGCACATCTTGGCACAGTGTTACACCGTCCAGGTTATCTGGATACTTCCCACTAACACCAACCTGTCAGAACTCCGGAGATGGGAACTTGCCCTTCAGCATATCCTCTCTTCTCGCTATCCGCCAGGCCTCAATCTCCGCTAAGTTCTAATTTCAATTTGCCGCCGCTCATACCTCACCTGTCTTTCAACATCTTCTTTGCCTCTGTACTTCCGCCCCGACTGACATCTCTGCCCAAACTCTTTGCCTTTACAAATGTCTGCTTGTGTCTGTGTATATGTGGATGGATATGTGTGTGTGTGCGAGTGTATGCCTGTCCTTTTTTCCCCCTAAGGTAAGTCTTTCCGCTCCCGGGATTGGAATGACTCCTTACCCTCTCCCTTAAAACCCCAATCCTTTTGTCTTTCCCTCTCCTTCCCTCTTTCCTGACGAGGCAACCGTTGGTTGCGAAAGCTAGAATTTTGTGTGTATGTTTGTGTTTGTTTGTGTGTCTATCGACCTGCCAGCGCTTTTGTTTGGTAAGTCTCATCATCTTTCTTTATATATATTTCCACATGGAATCTTTCCCTCTACTTTATATATATGAGATTTTTTTTAAAAAGTCATTATTAATTTTGCTGCTGTAGTACTACTGAAAGTAATCAGCATTTATGGCTCCACCAACATAATTAATCAAGCAGAAGGTATTTAAGTCGGTTAAGTCTATGTTTTTCAGTCTTTCTGTTCATGGTTAGACGGTAATCAGAAAGTTCATTTACTTGTGATGTCTTTAGGGTGCTCATGTCATGTCATGCTGCTCTGTACCTTCTCTGGTATTGGTCCTTGCTTAATGTTTTGGGAGAAGGTATATAATGGTTTTAGAGAGATAAAAAGACACTGGTTTAAATAACTTTTCTGAATGACATATTCCCAATAAACATGGAAAAGCGATTTTGAACTGTTTCTGGAGCATTAATGTCAGTTAATAAAATGTTCTTCAGCAAGTCTTTCAATCTACAGGGGTTGTTTTATGAGGCGGTGCATTCCCTTGTTACATGTGGTGCAACAAGTGACACCCATCTTTACTTTTTGAGACTAGCCTCATGCAACCTAGACAGTACAAGCTGACTTAGCTCATAATTCTGGATGGAGTCTCGAAAATGGCAAGGGAAGTATTGCCTCTGATGGCTGCATCAGCTGGAGCCCGACTCACGTCCTACTTCACTGAGCCCTGTCACAGAACCCATGCTGGTTGCATTGGCCATCTTATGGCTCACTAAAACACACACACACACACACACACACACACACACACACACACACACACACAATGGCTTCCACATGAGGCAACCTTCTGCCTCCTCCTGTCTAACAAAGGACATAGTCTCGTGCTACTTTTACCATTCCTGCCCCCCCCCCCCCCTTCCCAATCCTTTATGCCCCCCTCTCCCCCAGAGAAATGTTCATATGGTCATCTTTCAACTTATTTATTTACTTTAATATTTTAGAAGCTTTCATGTTTCATAATATTAAAAGAGCTTAGTATTTACTGTCTTTGTCTACAACAAAAATTACACTCTTATTTAGTAATGAATATATTGGTATAAGCATTTATAGAATGATATAAAAGATTTCTGTTTGAATTTGTTTCTTAAGTTTACCACCAGTGGTTAACATCTTATCTGATTTTAAGGACTCTTGCTCAGAGGCATCCATCTTTGTACCCTTCCACAGTGTTGCACCATATTTGATACCAGTGAGGGTAAAATGTTATATCAGTACAGTTATTAAATTGTGCTCTGTGCATATTTCTTCCCTTTCAAGTGGCTTTAATTTTAATTTCCTTTCTCCAGTCCATCGTCTTCCTTTGCTTATCCTTCTCTTTTTTTCTCCTCCTGTAGTATATCAGCCTCCAGCACATTTAAATTCTAATTTCTCATGACATACTGAGTAACTTGTTTTATCTCATCATACAGTATTTCAATCTCTTCATTGTTTGTAGAGCTAGCAGTCATTTATACTTGTACTGCTGTTGTGGGTTGTGGCTTTGCTATGCTGGCTATGATGTTCACAGCAATGTACCCACATGCCCGTTTCCTTGTTCATTATTAGACATTTTTATGTTCTGTTTTATCTTACTGTTCTGAGTATTTTATTGACACCCATATTTCCAAAAGAAATGCGCACTATTTTTGTAAAAAAACAGTTTTCATTCTGCTTGTGTGAAAGTCTTACAGTGTGTAGATACATCCTTCCTGCTTGTTTTCAAACTTAGTTCAACCTGTTCCTGTGAGTGGCGCCGTCACAGTATGTCTTCAAGATGGCTGCTACACTTGACGTTTGTCAGAAGCAACATGCTATCATAGAAATCCCGTGCTGTGAAAATGAGACAGTGGGAAACGTCCACAAGAGGTTCAAAAAGGTGTATGGAGATTCTGCTGTCGATCGCAGTACAGTTAGTCGGTGGGCAAGCATGTTACGTGATGAAAGCGGGCACGGCAATATTGAGGATTGTCCTCACAGCGGCAGGCGTCGTACTGCACACACTCCAGACAATGTGTAGAGATTTAACGAATTGGTGACTGCTGACAGACGCATCACAGTGAACGAATTGTCACGCTACATTGGGATAGGAGAAGGAAGTGTTTGCAGAATACTGAAAGTGTTGGAGTTAAGAAAGGTATGTGCCAGGTGAGTTCCCAGGATGTTGACAGTGGCTCACACAGAAACAAGAAAAACGGAATACAGCGAACAGTATGAGAATGGTGGAGATGAATTTCTTGGAAGAATTGTGACAGGTGATGAAACATGGCTCCATCATTTTTCACCAAAGATGAAGAGGCAATCAATGGATTGGCATCATGCAAATTCACCCAAGGAAAAAACATTCAAAACCACACCTTCTGCTGGAAAAGTTATGGCTACGGTGTTTTTCAATTCTGAAGGACTCTTGCTTGTGGACATCAAGCCAAGTGGAACCATCATAAATTCTGATGCGTATGTGACGACACTGAAGAAACTTCAAGCTCGACTGAGTCGTGTTCGACTACATTGGCAAAAGCAGGATGTTTTGCTGTTGCACAACAATGCACAGCCACATGTCAGTCAAAAAAACCATGGAAGTGATCACAAAACTCAGATGGACAACACTGAAACACCCTCCTTACAGTCCTGACCTGGCTCCATGTGACTATCATCTCTTTGGGAAACTGAAAGACTCTCTTCGTGGAACAAGGTTTGAAGGTGATGACTCCCTTGTGCACGCTGCCAAACAGTGGCTCCAACAGGTTGGTCCAGAATTCAACCATGCGGGCATACAGGTGCTGGTTCCAAGATGGTGTAAGGTAGTTGAGAGGGATTGTAATTATGTGGAGAAATGAAAATATTGTTCCTAAAGGACGTATCTGCACACTGTAAAACTTTCAAACATGTAGAATAAAAGATGGATTTTAAAAGATATAGTGTGCATTTCTTTTGGAGTGACCCTCGTAAGTATCATATGGTTGGGCCAAGATGTTGTGTAGGTTGAATAGGAGGTGGAATGCAACTTCAGAAGAGGTGGAGAGGAATCTGATTAGAATTTGCCTCATTTCTGGGCATGATGGTAGATAGTCGATATAACATTCTACACTTTGAGTTGCAGAATTTTTTCTGGTTACATCATCATCCTGAGTAAGTAGTCTGTGCTCAGAAGCCAGAATGAGGAATTACTTTATCTCTTAAATATTTCACCCAGGAGAATTCCATCATCATTAAACCATACATTAGAGCTGCATTTCCATGTAAAATAGAATGACAGTAGTTTTCCCTTGCTTTCAGCCATGTCACAGTACCAACACAGTGAGGCCATGTTGGCTAAAGCTACAAAGACAGAGCAGCTAGTCATCCAGACTGTTGTTCCTGCAACTACTGAAAAGGTTACTGGGCCTCATCATCAACCATCATAGATACCCCTCCAAAGTGATTACATTTAGAGTATGGCTACCTGTATTGCTGAGCCGCGCAAGCCATCCTACCATGGCAAGGTTCATGATTTGTGTGAGGAGAAGCCAAGTAACTGTCAGAAATGCCAAGCAGTTCTTCAAGTTGCCACATGGTGTGTGTGATATGGAATACTTTATACCAGATGTGTTGTTCTTCCCCTTCCTCTACCCTTCCCATTCTATTCACAGATGCTGTATGAGGAGAACTATTGTCTGTACACATCCATACACACCCGCCTTTTTGACATATTTGTGTTCCTTCAGTTTGCAACTTGAACAAATGGTCTGAAGGCTATGATGTAACTTAATTATTGTGTCATGTGAAAACTGAGAGCTAAGTAAGACTTTACCAGTTTTTTAATTGTATATATGGTATTCCTATTAATCATAACTGCAGTTTAAATATTTTTCAGTGACTCAAACAACCAGCGTCTCATGTTAGGAGATTCTGCAGTTATACCGGTACCAGGAAAGAGCCAAATTAAGCCACAGGGGACTATCAGCAGTGCAAAGCAGTTAAGACTAGACCAAAAAAAGTAAGTGAGGATCATTAGAAACCCATTATTTTCACAAAATATTTTTTGAATTACATTTAAGAAATAGTTTCACTGCTAACCACTATAGTTTTAAAATAATTTCTACTTATGTATTTAAATTATTTAGTTTAGTTTTGAAAATTTCCGTTATGTATTGTAAAGTTATACATTAAACCTACATCTGAAAAAGCATCCATGTCTCAAGCATTGCTTGCAATCCAAGTGTGCCTTGTCTACCATTGTGTAACTTGAGCAAATGGGTACTACAGTAGCCACCAGAAAGACCGCGGGAGGCGCACATCGGCACGGCGCATCACACACAGTAGTTGCCGCAAGTAAAGTCCTGTCCACCAGAGGGCATGCGAGAATTCGGCCGCGACCTCTGCCGGCGGAACAACAACAACAACTCAGGCAGCATGGGCCGTGCCCAGTTCAGTTCACATCGGGCATGTCTAGCAGACAGTTCCTGGTTTACACTATATGAAGTGCGACGGAAACGTGAATCGTGTTACTACACAATTGGCAACGAGTAGGGTCGTTCTTTCGCGTGGTGCGTCATTGTTCCGGTTTCGCAGCTTATCCACAGCATGGAGGATTTAGTGCAGGTTTTGGTTGAGCAGCAGACGGAGCTCATTGCAACCATGCAACAAGTGCTTCCGCCGTTGCTCTCCACACAGTCTGCTACAGCGCCGTTCCCTCCTCCCTTTATCCCATATGACGAGACAGCAGAGGATTGGGACGCATATGAACATCGCCTTCGGCAGCATTTCTAGGCATTTCATGTTGCCGATGCAGAGTTATGTCATGCTCTTTTCTTGTCTTGGATATCTTCCTCGCTGTATCAAGTCTTTCGACTCATTGTGTTCATTGCCTTCTTCATATTATCGCCTCCGCACGCATGTTGTGGCAGCTAGGGTCGAGTTCTATCAATGCAAGAAACAGCCCCATCAGTCTTACTGGGCATGGGCTGCTACCCTGCACAGTCTTAGTCACAAGTGTCATTTTGTCACGGAGCAGTTGCGAGACTCGTATGCCCACGTTATGGTGCGCGACGTCATTGTTCGTTCGGCCCCTGATAGGGAGGTCCAGCAATGGCCCTGCAGTTGGAAGACCCTTCCCTTGAGGAAGTCCTGTCCATTGCTCATTCGTATGAAGTCTCTCATGCCGCAGGTCAACAGTTGGAAGCGTGGTGCGACGTCACGTCGGTTCAGGTTGGCGCGGCCATATCCACTGCATCCGGGGTGGACGACGTACGAGTGTACAATCCAGCTATTACGGCCGCTCCCGCATGGCACGTAAACAGAGTTCCGGCCGTCGGCCCCTGTTACCGTCCTGTGCGTTGTGCTATATACATCATGATCGGTCAGAGTGCCCCCAGCATTGGGCCGTTTGTCGCAAATGTAATAAAAAAGGACACATTGCTAAAGTTTGCCGCTCAGCCTCAAAAGAATCGAAGGAAGCAGGTACAGAGGACATGGACATTGACATTCAGGAAGTTTCATCGGGCCAGGCTCCTGACGTATCGGCACACAAACTCTTTATCGAGGTGTCAGTTCGGTTGCACCGATTACAACTGCAAGTAGATACGGGCGCGGCAGTTTCCTTATTGAATGCACAAACTTACTCCGACCTTGGGTCGCCCCTGTTGGCCCCAGTTTACCGGCGTCCAGACAGTTATGGTAAACAGTTCATTCCCCTACTTGGTCAATTCACTACCGACGTTACTTACAAATCAGTCACTCGGCCTCTTACTTTTATTGTTGTCAGTGATGCGAGCTCCGCTAACCTTTTTGGATTGGATACCTTTCAAGCTTTCGGTTTTTCTATCGCAGACACAATACAGTTGCTCTCCGAAGACGTTCCCTATCAATCATTGGAATTTTGATCTTTGCCTTTAAGGATATCTTTGAGGAGGACCTGGGGCGTGTTTCAGACTTTGAAGCTAACTTAACGTTGCAGGCATCGGCCCGCCCACGTTTTCTATGCGCGAGGCAGGTCCCGTTGGCTCTCCGCCCTCAGGTAAAAGCAGAGCTAGACCGGCTGCAAGCCCTCGGTGTCGTTCTTCCCATTTCTTCTAGTGAGTGGGCTTCGCCCCTCATTATTGTCTGGAAACCCTCGGGAAAATTACGTCTTTGTGGCATTTTCAAGGCCACCATTAATTCCCAATTGATGGTGACACCTATCCCTTGCCTCGTTCTGAGGAATTGTTCTCCATCGTGGCAGGAGGCCAATATTTTTCGAAAATCGATCTTTCAGAGGCTTATCATCAGATACCACTTGATGAGGACTCCAAATGGCCGGCGGTCGTAAACACCCCGTTTGGCCTTTACCAATAGCAGCGGTTGGCCTTCGGAATATCCAGTGCCCCGGCGATATTCCAGCGCTATCTTGAGCACATCACGTCGACAATCCCTCATTGTATTAATTACCTGGACGACATAATTGTCACAGGCCGCAGCAAAAAGAAACACTTGCACAACCTACAAACCCTCTTTCTCAAATTCAGGTCCATTGGCCTGCATTGCAACCTGCGTAAGTCAAACTTCTTCCAACCGTCCATTGAGTATTTGGGCTACACCATCTCTCGGCATGGCATCCAGCTGCTAGGAAGTTTGATCCAAGGTATCTTCGACCTTCTGCGGCCCGCTTCGCTGAAGGAGTTACAAGTTTTTAGGCAAGATTGCCTATCACCACTGGTTCATTCCCAGGGCTTCCACCATAGCCCGCTCCCTGTACTGCCTTCTGCGCAAGGGTGTTCCTTTTGATTGGTTGCCAGCATGCGAGCGAGCGTTCACCTCATTGAAGGACCTCCTCACGTCAGCACCTTGTTTGGCTACTTTTGACCCCAATAAGCCGTTGGTCCTGGCTACAGATGCTTCGCAGTATGGGATGGGAGTGGTCCTGGCCCATTGCAACATGGATGGCTCCGAGCAGCCACTGGCGTCTGCGTCTAAAACTCTTAGTCCCACACAGGCCCATTATTCCCAGGTGGAAAAAGAGGCTTTGGCCATTGTCTACGCTGTTACCAAGTTTCACCCTTTCTTGTATGGCACGAAGTTTCAGTTAATCACTGACCATAAGCCGTTAATATTGTTATTTGGCCCTGCCTCTCAGATTCCGGATAGGGCGGCCCACAGACTGCAGCGTTGGGCCTTGTTCCTCTCTAAGTACCATTATGACATTCATTTTTGCCCTACTGGACAGCATGCCAACGCCGACGCTCTTTCCCATCTTCCTGTGGGCCCGGATCCCAAGTTCGATCAGGAGGAGATTATGTGTGTTCATTTGGATGTGGCGTCCCATCAAGCGGTTGATGGCTTCCCAATCACTAGTTCTAGAGTCGCCAGGGAAACGGCAGCTGACCCGGTTCTCCAGCAAGTAGTTCGCCTCGTTCAGCAGGGGTGGTCATCCTGACCTCCAGGCCGGGCCTCGGAACCTCTTCGTAATTACTTTGTTCTACAAGACTGCCTCTCAGTCTTGGAAGGAGTTCTCCTTCTGGCTACCGAGGATATGGCTCCTCGCGTGGTTGTTGCTGCAAGTTTGCTAAGGGAGGTCCTCACATTATTACATGAGGGGCACTGGGGTGTTTCCCGTACTAAAACCTTGGCTCACAGACGTGTACTGGCCCAGTATTGACAGAGAAATTGAGAACTTAGTGGCCGCCTGTTCCCTAGTGTGCGAGCCAACAGGCGTCTCCCAGGTCAGTGTTCTCTTCATGGCCGCCTGCAACCCAGGCACGGGAACGTGTTCACATAGATTTTGCGGGCCCGTTTCTCAATGACTTTTGGCTCATTGTCATTGATGCTTATTCCTGATTCCCATATGTGGTTCGCTGCTCCTCAACAACTTCAGTAGTTGCAATCCAGGCACTCGCAAAAATCTTTTCTGTGGAAGGTCTGCCAGTCACCCTGGTATCGGACAATGGACCTCAGTTTATTTCGCAGACCTTCCAGGATTTCTGTAAGCGCTTCGGTATTCGGCATGTTTGTTCTCCCCCCTTTCAGCCACAATTGAATGGGGAAGCCGAGCACATGGTGCGCACATTCAAGACGCAGATGAAAAAAGTATGTGCATGAATTTCCTGCAGAGGAGGCGTTGACGTTTTTTCTGACGGCATACCGGACCACACCGATAGGAGAACGCAGCCCTGCAGAGATCCTCCACAGGCACCAACCTAGGACTCTGCTGCACCTCCTCAGGCCTGGTCCTCGCCAGTCTTCGCAAATCGGGGTACCCGGCTTTCCACCGGGAATGTTGGTCTGGGTTTGGTCACAATCCACGTTGAAATACCGGCGGAGGTCCTGTGCCACCATGGCCGCCGGCTCTATACCTTACAGGCGGGGGACCAGGAGGTACATCGTCACCAAAATCAGCTAAATTCATGTTTGGGCACCCACCGTCCGACCCCTCGTGCACCAGCTTCCCCATTGCCGGCACGCGTGTTGTTTTCTCAGGAGACACTACTGCCCCTCCCACCTGTGACTCACCACACTGTGATGGTTCTTAGCGTTGGCAGCCTCTAGTAGCTCCAGCACCAGCATCGCCATCATTAGAGATGCCCCAGTGAGAGTCGGCCCCCCTAGCAGGCCTGGTTTCTCAGGCGGCTGGTTCACCTGTGGTCATCCGTTCCCCATCGTCACTGCCACTGGGTCTTGGCCCTCCCGAGGTGGATCGGGATCCGAAGTTCGACGGCTTGTTGCCCGTTCTGTCCCGGGCTCTGGTGGGGGGGGCGACGGGGCCCTCTTCGTGTGGGTCACTTCCAATCATATACGAAGGTTCCGGCTCGAGTGTTGGCAGATCCCCCCCGACTCCAGCCTTCCAACGCAGTGGATCACAGTGGCTTCACCCCCCGAAGGAGGAGGAGTGCAGTAGCCACCAGAAAGATCGTGGGAGGTGCACATCGGCACGGCACGTCATGGACAGTAGTTGCCGCAAGTAAAGTCCTGTCCACCAGAGGGCACACGAGAATTCGGCCGCGACCTCTGCCGGCGGAACAACTACAACAAGTCAGGCAGCATGGGCTGTGCCCAGTTCAGTTCAAATCGGGCATGCCTAGCAGACAGTTCCCAGTCTCCACTATGTGAAGTGGGACGGAAACGTGAATCGTGTTACTACAGGTACTTCATAAAATACTGTACATCTCAGCAAGATGAGAGCTACACAGTCTTGACAGTCTTATAATATGTATGTATAAAAAGGAAAATTCCATTGAGGAATTTGTTAAATTCAGGAAGAACCAAATGAACTGGCAGTACTTACCTACAAAAGATACAATTCCCATTATGATTGGAGCACGCATATAAAATCAAATGAAGGCACTATTCCTATGTTTTGAAACTAAAGGTTCCTTCTTCAAGGGCTTAAAGCAAGGGCTTAAAATAGGAAATAGTTGAGTCAGCTGTTTATTGGAGGAGTAGGGGGTAGAGACAGAGCATTCATAATGCAGGTCAAGGGGGCCCTTCTTTTTTTTTTTTTTTTTTTTTTTTTTGGAAGAATTAAGGGTCAGATGATAGGAAAAGATGATATTTAACATAAGGGGACCAAAAAAGATGATGATGATAACGATGATGAGCTGGAAAGGTGGTTAATTGTATGAAAAGGAAAAATCCATTCTGAAGGTTATTGGATTCTTAAAGTGGTAGGTGTGTTGACCAGTACTTGCCTGTTCTCAGGCAAGGTGGAACAGTCTTAATCACGGTTCTGAGTAGTTTGCCTTCACTCTCAAACAAGTCTAAATTGTTAAATCACTGTGACACATCACATGAAATATTTAATGCTTATTCACAGTTGTACAGACCACTGACTGTTTTTATCTCAACTAATATCCTACATGACATACATTTTATGGGATGTTTATGTAGTTTTTGAGTAGCCTGCAAGTGCTGTAACTATTTGTAATTCAGTAGTGTCTTAATGCTGTGTCAGTGTAATGAATGTTCCAGTATTTCTTGACCCACTGACTGCTTTTATACCTGCAGGTGACCTACAAGGAATGAATTTTACAAGATGTGTCAGTTTGGTATAAGCTGCAAGTGTTATAATAATCCCGAATTCAGCAGTGATGCAATGCTTCAACTTACGTAAATAAAATACACTTTTCACTGCGTATAATCCTGTTTATGCATTATATGCTTTCAATTGGGTGTATTCAGGATTGTACCACAGACTGGAAATTAAAGGAGTCTTCTTAAAGCCATGTTGTTGTTGTTGTTGTTGTTGTTGTTGTTGTTGTGGTCTTCAGTCCTGAGACTGGTTTGATGCAGCTCTCCATGCTACACTATCCTGTGCAAGCTTCTTCATCTCCCAGTACCTACTGCAACCTACATCCTTCTGAATCTGCTTAGTGTATTCATCTCTTGGTCTCCCTCTATGATTTTTACCCTCCACACTGCCCTCCAGTACTAATTTGGTGATCCCTTGATGCCTCAGAACATGTCCTACCAACCGATCAGGGACTGGGTGTTGTGTTGTCCTACTTATCATCATTTCATCCACATCGACGCGCAAGTCGCCAAACTGGTGTTACCACCACCCGGCGAACGGTCTACCCGACGGGAGGAGCCAGTCACACGACATTTACATTTTTTTTAGTTAGAGTTTTATTTTCTTTCTAAGTACTTCATCATTTTCGTATGTACTTACTTGCAGTGTCATCTGGCCGGCGTGCAAAGGATGACATTTCAGGGTTCTGCTGAGGCCTTCACGGCTACTGTACCGGCCTCGTGGCTCACGAAGTCCTCACTGTACTTCATCCTCAGCAGCTATCCCCTGCTTGTACCCATCACCCCTACACCCTCCACAGCAATAAATTGAGCAGCTACATGTTTCTTATCCTACACCTGACTTTTTGAAATGGATGTTTGGCATATTTCCAAATTGTAGTATGTGATTTTTTAATGAGAGTGTGCGAAAATAATCTTTTTCTATGTTGTTGTTGTTGTTGTTGTTGTTGTTGTGGTCCTCAGTCCAGAGACTGGTTTGATGCAGCTCTCCATGCTACTCTATCCTGTGCAAGTTTCTTCATCTCCCAGTACCTACTGCAACCTACATCCTTCTGAATCTGTTTAGTGTATTCATCTCTTGGTCTCCCTCTATGATTTTTACCCTCCACGCTGCCCTCAAATACTAAATTGGTGATCCCTTGATGCCTCAGAATATGTCCTACCAACCGATCCCTTCTTCTAGTCAAGTTGTGCCACAAATTTCTCTTCTCCTCAATTATATTTAATACCTCCTCATTAGTTATGTGATCTACCCATCTAATCATCAGCATTCTTCTGTAGCACCACATTTCGAAAGCTTCTATTCTCTTCTTGTCTAAACTATTTATCGTCCATGTTTCACTTCCATACATGGCTACACTCCATACAAATACTTTCAGAAATGACTTCCTGACACTCAAATCTATAATTGATGTTAACAAATTTCTCTTCTTCAGAAACGCTTTCCTTGCCATTGCCAATCTACATTTTATATCCTCTCTATTTCGACCATAATCAGTTATTTTGCTCCCCAAATAGCAAAACTCCTTTACTACTTTAAGTGTCTCATTTCCTAATCTAATTCCCTCAGCATCACCTGACTTAATTCAACTACATTCCATTATCCTCATTTTGCTTTTGTTGATGTTCATCTTATACCCTCCTTTCAAGACACTGTCCATTCTGTTCAACTGCTCTTCCAAGTCCTTTGCTGTCTCTGACAGAATTGCAGTGTTATCAGTGAACCTCAAAGATTTTATTTCTTCTCCATGGATTTTAATACCTACTCCGAACTTTTCTTTTGTTTCCTTTACTGCTTGCTCAATATACAGATTGAATAGCATCGGGGATAGGCTACAACCCTGTCTCACTCCCTTCCCAACCACTGCTTCCCTTTCATGCCCCTCGACTCTTATAACTGCCATCTGCTTTCTGTACAAATTGTAAATAGCCTTTCGCTCCCTGTATTTTACCCCTGCCACCTTCAGAATTTGAAAGAGAGGATTCCAGTCAACATTGTCAAAAGCTTTCTCTAAGTCTACAAATGCTAGAAATGTAGGTTTGCCTTTCCTTAATCTTTCTTCTAAGATAAGTTGTAGGGTCAGTTTTGCCTCACGTGTTCCAACATTTCTATGGAATCCAAACTGATCTTCCCCGAGGTCGGCTTCTACCAGTTTTTCCATTCGTCTGTAAAGAATTCGCGTTAGTATTTTGCAGCGACTTACGTCTTTCAGTGCTCTGTCAAACTCTTCATGCAGTATCATGTCTCCCATTTCATCTTTACCTACATACTCTTCCATTTCCATAATATTGTCCTCAAGAACATTGCCCCTGTATAGATCCTCTGTATACTCCTTCCACCTTTCTGCTTTCCCTTCTTTTCTTAGAACTGGGTTTTCATCTGAGCTCTTTGATATTCATGCAAGTGGTTCTCTTTTCTCCAAAGGTCTCTTTAATTTTCCTGTAGGCAGTATCTATCTTACCCCTCGTGAGATAAGCCTCTACATCCTTACTTTTGTCTTCTAGCCATCCCTGCTTAGCCATTTTGCACTTCCTGTCGATCTCATTTTTGAGACGTTTGTATTCCTTTTTGCCTGCTTCATTTACTGCATTTTTATATTTTCTCCTTTCATCAATTAAATTCAGTATCTCTTCTGTTACCCAAGGATTTCTTCTAGCCCTCGTGTTTTCACCTACTTGATCCTCTGCTGCCTTCACTATTTCATTCCTCAAAGCTACCCATTCTTCTTCTACTGTATTTCTTTCCCCCATTCTGTCAATTGGTCCCTTATGCTCTCCCTGAAACGCTGTACAACCTCTGGTTCTTTTAGTTTATCCAGGTCCCATCTCCTTAAATTCCCACCTTTTTGCAGTTTCTTCAGTTTTAATCTACAGTTCATAGCCAATAGATTGTGGTAAGAGTCCATATCTGCCCCTGGAAATGTCTTGCAATTTAAAACTTGGTTCCTAAATCTCTGTTTTACCAATATATAATCTATCTGAAACCTTCTAGTATCTCCAGGGTTCTTCCATGTATACAACCTTCTTTCATGATTCTTGAACCAAGTGTTGGCTGTGATTAAGTTATGCTCTGTGCAAAATTCTACCAGGCAGCTTCCTCTTTCATTTCTTAGCCCCAATCCATATTCACCTACTACGTTTCCTTCTCTTCCTTTTCCTACTGTCAAATTCCAGTCACCCATGACTATTAAATTTTTGTCTCCCTTCACTAATTAATAATTTCTTGTATTTCACCATACATTTCATCAATTTCTTCATCATCTGCAGAGCTAGTTGGCATATAAACTTGTACTACTGTAATAGGCATGGGCTTCATGTCTATCTTGGCCACAATAATCCGTTCACTATGCTGTTTGTAGTAGCTTACCCGCACTCCTATTTTTTTTATTCATTATTAAACCTACTCCTGCATTACCCCTATTAAAGCCATACTAATCTGAAAGCAGGTTCCATTAACATCCTGGAGAGTGACAGAAGTAACAGAGAAATAGTATGTTGTTGTTAGATGTTTTGTGCCTTCTGTGATATGACTATGGGTCTGAACAACGCAGTAGTTTCTACACACCCTATGGGCCCTGCTTGTTGTTACCTAGTTGTTCCACAGACCAGCTGATGAACTGTTCTGCATT